>NC_084600.1:41013534-41166034 GCF_033807715.1 Cololabis saira
CTTGAAAAAAAACCTCTGAAATCACTTAATTTAAAATTTGTATATGACTTTATGTGTACACAACATTCTTAATGTTTGAACTACTGCAATAGATACTTTTTTTTATTATTTTAAAATTGACCTGTTGAAAATCCTTATTCGTCATTGACCCTTATATTCCAAATACTGTAAATATTCAAGTTTTGTTTGTCTTTTTAATAACTGTGGACTATTTACTCTTTCATTACTTGTAATTTGCACCGTGGGTTGGAGGACTGTAGTTTCATTGTGCTGGATGTTGAATAAAACTCTCTTAAATGAGTGGTACTGGGTTCAGTCGTCTGTGTTTTCAGCAGCGTTTTGTCACGTTTCCTGAGATGAGTGATATTGTTGCACATCTCGTCTCGGGTGGGGAGAGTTGCTGAGGTGTCGAGTTAAAGTCACCAGCTGGAAAAAGGCTATCAGGTGTCGGACACCAGGACACTGACGGGTCGTGAGAGCGAGGAGGGAACATTCACTCTTTCATTTTGTATTCCTGCTATACTTTTGAGCCTGCAGATGCTGTGGAAGGTCCGTCACTGGCCCACACTCACTTTTACAAACATTTTATAATCAATATTCCACCTGGGATGCAGTTTGAAGCTGATTAAAGTTGTGTAAACTCCCAAAAGGCTCCAGATGGATCAGAGCCAGTTCTGCCAGTGCTTAGAAATATCTGTTAAATATTCATAACTAAGGATTACTAGAGGGAGTCAGGGAACCTGCTGAACCAGGTTATTAAAGCATGATGGTTTTAGGGGGGTTTGAATGCATGTAAATTGTTTCAATAGTTCAGGTATTTTTTTTCCTTTTTGGTTCAAATGATTGGACTTTTATTTTTGTCAGTCCAACGCTGAAGTCTGATGTTTAACTCTGACAAGCTACTAACCAGCAGAGGTGTCAAGTAACGAAGTACAAATACTTCGTTACCTTACTTAAGTAGAAATTTTGGTTATCTATACTTCACTGGAGTAATTATTTCTCAGACGACTTTTTACTTTTACTCCTTACATTTTCTTGCAATTATCTGTACTTTTTACTCCTTACATTTTAAAAACAGCCTCGTTACTGTAATTCATTTCGGCCTTTAAAAAAAACTATCCAGTTAAATTGCTCCATCCGGATAGAGTGAATTTGGTTGTGGTTGTTTCAGATGTTCTTGTCCAGTTTTGTTCTTACATCCGTTCCCTCAGATTCCTGCAACTAAACTTGGATGTACATTCCAATAAAGGTTAGGATAAATGATAACATGCCTCTGAAGTTTGACTTTTTGCACCATTACAATACTTATAGGCAACTAGTCATCATATCTGCTGCTCTCTGAAACACATGTTAATGCTCAATAGTACACATATATGGTTCTTTAATATATTTGCATTATACTAAGATGCATTCATTTTCAATGGCTTTTGTCCTTAATGTCTTTTTTCCCCCTTACATTACTTTTACTTTTATACTTCAAGTAGTTTTGAAACCAGTACTTTTATACTTTTACTTGAGTAAAAAACTTGAGTTGATACTTCAACTTCTACAGGAGTATTTTTAAACTCTAGTATCTATACTTCTACCTGAAGCCCCTTTCACACAGAGATTCCGCAATATTGGTGTAAAGAAGTCCTGCCAATACGCCGCCTTTGTTGGTTCACACAGAACCATACAACGCCGGCATAACGCCGCTCCCGTCTGTAAATTCACACAGCATGCCGGCGTTCCGCAATCAGAGGCGTGACGACAGCGTCAGTCCGACCGTCATGTCAGCGGCATGCCGGCTGTGTCATTCACACAGACCCCGTTTCGGCTCTGTGACTACCTCCGCTGCCGGCTTATTGGTGGGGCCACTTGGCCCCCCCATTCCGCCTCCGTGACTTTCACACAGAACAGCGAGGCGGCTCAAAGGCGCAACGTTCCCGCCTCGAACTGGCTGTGTGAAAGGGGCTTGAGTAAAGAATGTGAATACTGAAGACACCTCTGCTAACCAGTAACTACTACCCAGGTCGTCATTGTAAACGAAAAAGTGTTCTCAATTGATTTACCTGGTTCCAGTCAAGACCAATCTTATTAAATATAAGATAAACATTGACACACTCTGTTCTTTTGTGGTAATGTGGATGAAACAATATCTCACTTATTCTGGAATTGCACATATACTCATGATCTGAAGTATATTTAATCAATATTCTCTTAATTATTGCGAAATATCATATTCACTGTACTAAATTGGCTAGCCAAAGTCCAAATATAATTGTTCTCAAAGCTATATTAATATCGTATTCAGACAGTCTTAAACAGCATAAACCCCAAAGCGTTTAAAACGAGAAGCTTATGTGAAAAATATATTTCCTGATCTTTTTTTATTTTTATTTTTTCCTCCTTAAACTTCAAGCCTTCTATTTTATTTTGATATATATAATTTACTCTCCTTAATTTGTAACTGCATTTTATCCTGAAGTTTTGTACTTTTTCCTGTATCTGTATCTGTCTATAAATAAAAAAAATTAACCTGGTTAAACAAAAATAAAATAAAACTAAGACTGCCCTCTGCTGGTTGGTTGCAGAACAACAGCCTCAAAGCTCAGTAGTGGAGCCTTTTAATGAAAGACTTGCTTTATCTGAAAACTCAAAGACATTAAAAATAGACTGAGCATTGGAAAAAAAAAGCAAATATCTTTATTAACTCCCATACGTTCCTCCACATTACACACGGATAGCTGCATAACAAAATATCTCTACCTTCTCTTCAGTGACTCTCTGCAAACATCAACTACGCGACCAGAAATCAGAGCATCAGCAGCACAGTCTCAATACACCAGGAAATGTATAACAGGAAATCAAAATGAAATAAATACACATGTCGGCAGGAGGAAAATGCCGATCTGAGATGAGTTTGTTTGGAAAAAGTGCTGCTTTTCTCTTGAGAGTCGATAGACGGGATGAAATGGTGACTGGAGCTGCATGGTCTCGTAGATGATGATGCCCTTACATGGTGATGCGGACGTGGAGCCGGGTTTCCCCCGACACGTGTGCGGACGGTCGCTGAACTAATGTTTTCTTACCGGACGTTCAGAAAAGGCACCGCTGGTGAATGCAAACAAAACAAGGACAAACCGACGCGGGGAGGAAAATAAATAGTCTAAAACAAACACAAGCAGTGTCTGTTAGCGAAACACACCATGCTGCTACGGCAGACGTGTCATCGGTCGTCCTTAATCGTCTCTACTCGCCTGAGAAACATCAGCACCAGGACTTCAGCGGACGTAGCATGAACTAATAACCAAGCTACAGGACAAAGATCTGCAGTCAACATATGGATAAAGACATAAAAAAATAGAAAACATAGCAAACTCATAACAGCAGGATTAATCCTCTTCCGCCCACGAAGGGGATGTAAATCAAAAAGGAGGGAATCAGAAGAGAAGTGAGAGGATTTGGGGGGTAACAGAGGGCTGGCGCCTCTTTCCTTTCACAGTCTTTCCTCTCTCTCTTCGTCTTTGTTCCTCAATTCACTTTTCGTCCGTCGGACCGAGTCCTTTGTGACGCGTCAGCGTTCTCTCCTTTTGTGTCATTGAAAATTAAATGGAACAAATACATGTTTTAACGTTTAAGCTTTCCCTTTACGACAGGTTTCAGGCGGCGTCTCTAGACGAAGGCCTCGGGGATGTCGGAGCCGTTGATCTTGATGAAGATCTTGGCGTTGTCGGCCTTGGCCTCCAGCTCCTTCTGCAGCCTCCCCCGGTACCAGATCAGGTAGATGGGCAGCAGGAAGCCGAACATGCTGAGGGCGAACAGCCCGATGTTGACCTGCAGGGAGACGCCGGGGTTAGTGGAGGGCCGGGTTGTGTGTGTATAAGGAATATACAAAAATAGAAAATGAGCTAAAGAAGACATTCGAAGGGCTGGACTACACGTCGACCACCGACATGTGGTCCAGCACTTTTGCACTTTTATTCTGAATAATAGCCTATATTCAGCTTGTTAACATCCATTTTCTATACATATTTTCTATTCCATCCATTTTCTATACCCGCTTTTATCCTTTGCAGGGTGACGGGGGTCTGCTGGATTCTATCCCAGATAATTTTCTCAGACAGGTCGCTAGTAGCTTGTTAACAGGTTTGTGTTATCTATTTCAGAGGTCATTTAGAAAGAAAAAAAGGCTTTTGTTAAACTATGATGTTTTTAGAAAATCCCGCGTTTGTTCAGTTTATGGCTGACTTTTTTTTTTTAACAATATTTTTTATTGATTTTTCATTCACACACAGAATATTATAATAAAGGATATTTCACATCTATTTCTGACTTTCTATTCTGACAGTTTTAACCCCAGTTTTAACAGTTTTAACCCCCCATCCCATCCCACATCCCTTCTCTCTTTACATATTTCTTGTTATACGATCCAAAATTGGTACAAAATAACAATACAGTCCGATGGTACCTCTCGCAAATTAAAGATATACATAAACTAAACAAAAACTTACACTTTTCCTGTCGCCCTCCAAATTCCTTCCTCTTCCGAGGTTCACCACTACTCTGTATTTTACATATCCTGCCCTGCATTTTCCTCCCGTAGAAGCACCCCTATGTCTCCTTTTTTAAATAAATTGATCAAATGGTTTCCAGATTTCTTCGTACATCCCGAGTTTGTTTTTTAATGTCATGTTAGGGTTAGGCTGTGGCTCTGCTAACCCTAACCCTTTAAAGTCAGCCATGTTTATGGCATGTTTATTGCCATTTAAAAATAGCTTTGTGTTTGTGTCAGATTTGTTTGTACAGACCATAATGCTTAACAGATTTCAATGATGTAAAAGCAAATGAATTGAAACTGTCAAGTTGATCAACAGTTTGTATAATTCTCCATACAATACCTGCTGAAATGAAGGCTAGAGGGGCATTCATGGGAGCATTTAAGATTATGGTTTTTTTTTAAGTAACTAAAAAGTTACTTTTCATAGTAACTCTTTACTTTTTGGTCTAAGTAACGGAGTTACTTTTTAATGAAGTAACTAGTAACCTACCCAGAAGGGGTCTCCCCCCAGCGGGCCCATCATGGCCAGGAACAGCGGCTGCTGCAGCAGAGCGAACACGGCGCTGACCAGAGACTGCATCCCCGTCAGGCTGCCGAACTGGGAGGACGGATACCTGGGGACACGGAGACGACCCGTTAGAGACACGACCAGAACCAGAACCAGAACCATCACCATCACCAGGACCGAGCTCATACTTACACGGCGGCGTAAAGACCCCCGACGGCCGAGTGGATGAATCCTCTCACCACCGTGTGGAGGATGAACGACACAATCTGGGGGAAAGAAAATAGAAGAAGTCATTTAGTTTAGCTTTTTCAAAAATGTTTGACCTTTTTTCTTCTTTTTTTTTCCCAATTTTCTTCTTTTTTTTCCCTTTTTTTCTCCTTTTTTCTTCCTTTTTCCTTTCCTTTTTAATCTCGACATTTTGACTTTTTTCTCGAAATTTCGACTTTTTTCTCAACATTTCGACTTTTTTCTCAACATTTCCACTTTTTTCGCGAGATAGTACTTCAACATTAATCTCGATATTTCGACTTTTTTCTCAAAATTTCAACTTTTTTCTCAACATTTCCACTTTTTTCGCGAGATAGTACTTCAACATTAATCTCGATATTTCGACTTTTTTCTCGACATTTTGACTTTTTTCTCGACATTTCGACTTTTTTCTCGACATTTCAACTTTTTCAACAAGTGCATAATCTGCTTTTATGATTTTTATACTACTGTAAAGCGTCTTTGAGTGCCTAGAAAAGCGCTATACAAATAAAACGTATTATTTTTATTATTATTATTATTATAATGAAAAAAAAAAATCTTCCCCCAGTTATAACTAATATAGCTACATTCAGCATGTGCATGTGTGTTATAAGGCTTATACAAGACTTTTCATTTTTTGCGGCTCCAGACATATTTGTTTTTTGTGTTTTTGGTCCAATACGGCTCTAAAACATTTTGGGTGGCCGACCCCTGCTGTAAAAGAACGAAGCGTCCAGGCCGGTGGATTTTGGCCTTTTGGGGTCCTGGACCCCCAAAAGTTCCTGGTCAACTCTGCCACGTTCAGAACAAGCGGTATTTCATTAATACGAGCAGCCGTCTACTTCTTTTTCTTCTTCTTCTTTGTGTTACTGTGCTTATCCTGTTCTTCTTTATTTTTATTTTTTTTTAACATGATTGCAATTTCAAGCACTAACTTGAACTACGCAAGTTAATGAGCATTCCCCCAACAGCTTCCTGCATATGTTTCAGAATAAAAGCATCTTCTTTTTTTAATAAAGAAAAAAAAAGCTTCATACAATGATAAGAAAACTGTCTTTAAGGGTTTAGAGGTTATTGCTGATACCTCTGAGTATTAAAAAAAAAATTAATAAAAAGTAAAAGCATTTTAAAGAAATGAATGTGTATTCCCACTGAAACTAGGGGGGGTTTAATTTGGAAAGGATGCAGATCGTGTTATGTTTGTATTAAGTGTCATGAAGTAACTTCAACAATGCAAACGGGTGCAAGATTTCTTATTAACTATATTAATTATGTATATATTAACTATATAGAATTACTTGTAAAGAGAAAAAGAAGATCATGTTACCCTATGTTATAAAGGTTTCGGTCACATTTGAGTAAAATAATAATCTATTTCTATAAATGTCAGAAGATATAATATATTAATATATTTAAATGTATTTAAAATATATATTTTATTATCACGGACCCAATTGCAATTACACTACAGACCCCATCTACATACTACATTGATCCCATCTTACAGCTGAGTTGTTAAGTTTCACACTGAATGAGACTGTTTGTCATAAATGTTTCTCTAACTGAGCTTGTGAAGGTTCTCCGGGGCTGCAGACGTGGTTTCTCACCTGCAGGGGGAGGTTGGGCACCAGGCAGGTGATGCCGAATCCCACCAGCAGCACGTTTGTGAGGACGAACGCTCGCAGGGCGTTGGTCACTTTCTGCATCTTCTTGTCTCTCTTCTTCTTTACGTCACCACTTCAGAGGAAAAGAAGAAATAAGGAAAAGAGGTTATGTTATGAAGGAGTAAACAAAGAGATTCCGGTGTTTGTTTCTCTAAAAACTCACTCTGGTTTTTTAATGAAAACAGAAATGTATTAAATTTAATAAAAGGTCCACTGATGCGTTAGTCCTCCTAACCGATGATTGTGAGAAAGCTAAAGCCGAGTGGTAATTACACCTGGGTGGTATAATAGAACCAGATGCTTGGGATGCTTCGTTTAGATAGTCAACTAATGTTCTTGCATCCAATTCAATATGGGAAAGACTATTTAAGATTTAGCAAAGGATCTATATCTATATTACCCCTCAGGCTGAGCACAGAATTCATCCAAACTTTTCCGATGCTTGTATTAAATGTCAGGCCTATGTAGGTTCACACTTTCATTCTCTATGGAGTTGTCCTCACATTCAGCCATTTTGGTCTACAATTGTTTCACAATTTCATAACATTTTTAAGCGCCCTTTATACGTTGGTGCAAGAACCTTAAGATTAAGAACCTAAGGTTTTGGGAACCTTTCTTTGACTATCTGGATGCCGCCACATCTCAAAGGATAAAGTCTGGACTTATAGAACTGGCTTGGAATAAGAATCTAAGGATCTAAGGGCCAGTCCCTAAATTTTGCGCGTTCCCGTGAGGGTAGTGGTGTCCCAATTCCTCTTTGCATCTAGGGGTAGTGGACTTTTCGAGGGGTAGTGGTTATCAATCTAGCCCTTCAGAGCAAGGGATTTCAGATACTGACTCGCCGACTGAGGGCCAAAGAAATTTCCCAGAATGCTTTACGTCATCACTTGCAGACTGAATTAAAAAAAAAAACATGCCGGACATTTCTAATTTTTAGTGAATAAAATCAATATTTTGAGTTACTTTCTGCATAAAAAATGCATTTTGATTACATTTCTAGCTAGAAATATATATTTTACTTTCATAATATTCACTCAGTGAAAGTACATAATCACTCGCTTGCCCGTTGTTGCAGGAAAGTCTTTTCAGATCTCGCCAGAATAAAGGCTGATTTATGGTTCCGCGTTACACCAACGCAGAACCTACGGCGTAGGTTACGTGGCAACGCGCCGTACGCCGTAGGCTCTGCGTTGATTTAACGCAGAACCATAAATCGCCGGCGGCTGTTCTCATCCCAAAAACATCGAAGCAAATTTCTTAACAGGCGTTATTTGGATAAACTGAGCCCAGGTTGGGGATCTTAACGGTTACGTTTACGCCTGAAAAAATATTAAAACTTAATAAAGTGGCATATTAACAGCGCTACAGCTGAAATTAAAACAGCTTTTAGCTCTCGGCTTCCTGATATGGTGTGACGTTTGTGCAAACGTAACTACACAGTCGCTTACGAACGTAAACCACGCAGTGACGTAGCAAGTGGTGTCCCAATCCCTAGGGAACATTACAAGGCCCT
Organism: Cololabis saira; assembly: GCF_033807715.1. Classification (NCBI taxonomy): domain Eukaryota; kingdom Metazoa; phylum Chordata; class Actinopteri; order Beloniformes; family Belonidae; genus Cololabis; species Cololabis saira. The sequence goes on from NC_084600.1 coordinate 41,022,009, forward strand.
ACTCATTTTTAGGGCTAGTGGTAGAAAGTAGGGGGTGTATTGGGATTGGCCCTAAATGTATAGATTGGCATGATAATAGTCCACTGTATGTCTACTTGCACCCATGTGCTCTCTATTATTTTCGTAGTGTTGGTTTTGCTGCTTTGCTTTGAAAAGCACTGATAAAAGCTCCGTAAAGCCTCAAGGCCGTGTCTCTGCTACGACCTCCTCGGCCTCGACTCACTTGCTGAAGGGATCCTTGTCGTCGTCGCCGTCGTCACAGTCCTTCAGCTTCCAGTCCATGATCTGACCGATCACCGGCGTGGTCATGAGACACAGGAACTGCAGCACGCCGAAGATGGACGAGTAGAGACCCACTGGGGATCAGAGCGGCAGAAAACACCGGTTATGAACAAGTGGGGAACGTAGAAATGGTTTTGAGAGAGAGAGGAAGTGGTTAAATGGGGTTAAAAGAAGCGGAGCGAAGGTCTTTCTACTCGGCTAATACGGCATTAGAAGTGCAAGAACCGGTTGTTGGAGAGTCAACAATGTGCCATTAGGAGGGAGATTCACGGCCGAGGGAGCAATGACACATGAGGGGAGTCATGTGGAACCGTGCTCTCGCTGGTGCTGCTTCAGCAGCAATGTTAGTTAATCAGTACAACTAATGGTACCTGCGGCTGCACGTTAAAGCTACGCGGCGGTCAGAGGACATAAAGACATAAAACTACAGGTGGAATGCTCTAACGCTCGGTACGCTAACACAGCTAAGAGAGAGTTGCTTCTTACCGACTTCCATCTTTTCCACTGAAAAGTCAGTGAGATTAATCAATCAATCAATCAATTACTTTATTTGTCCCCAAGGGGGCGATTAGTTTTGCGACAGGAGAAGCACACAATGTTAAATATACATAAAATATACATAATAAGTTACAATAGGTTACACATCGTAGTATAGACCAGGGATCGGCAAACCACGGCTCTTTAGCGCCGCCCTAGTGGCTCCCTGGAGCTTTTTCAAAAAGGTTTGACCTTTTTTTTCCTTTTTTGTAATTTTTTCTTTTTCTTTTTTTTTCTTATTTTTTTAACTGCTTTTTTTTGCTTTTTTTCTTCTTTTTTTCCTTTTTTCTCTTTTTTCCTTCCTTTTTCCTTTCCCTTTTAATCTCGACATTTCAATTTTTTTCTCAACATTTTTTTTTTTTTAAAGTTTTTTCCTTTTCTTTTTTTTCTCTTTTTCTCTCTGTTTTTTCTTCATTTTTCTCTTCTTTTTTCCCTTTTTTTCTCTTTTCTTTTTCCTTTTTCCTTTTTTTCTCTTTTTTTTCTTCCTTTTTCCTTTCCTTTTTAATCTCAACATTTCGACTTTTTTCTCGAAATTCTGACTTTTTTCTCGACATTTTGACTTTTTTCTCAACATTTTGATTTCGCCTTTCGCCATTTGCCTTCATTCTAAGGCTTATACATACAAGACTTTTAATTTTTGCGTCTCCAGACATATTTGTTTTTTGTGTTTTTGGTACAATATGGCTCTTTCAACATTTTTGGTTGCCGACCCCTGTTCTAGACCTAAGCTATAGTTAAGAGTGAAGGCTTTTTCACCCACTACCTTTTCCTTCCGGCATTTAAAAGAACAATAGCGGAGGAACAAAGGAGTGTTTGTATCTGTTTGTCTTTGCAAAAGGGAGTCTAAGCCGTAACTGATGGTAGAAACTGAAACTGTTTATAAAAGGGATGTGAGAATCAGACAACATGGAGTTTGCCTTCTTGATCAGCTGTTTGTTATAAAGTTCTTGTAAAGTTTGTTGAGCCGACCCAATGATTTTACTGCTTAGACCAGGAGTCGGCCACCCAAAATGTTGAAAGAGCCATATTGGACCAAAAACACAAAAAACAAATATGTCTGGAGCTGCAAAAAATTAAAAGTCTTGTATAAGACTTAAATAAGAAATAAGGCAAATGGCGAAAAGTCGAGAAAAAAGTCGAAATGTTGAGAAAAAAATTGAAATGTCGAGGAAAAAGTTGAAATCTCGAGATTAACGTTGAAGTACAATCCTGAGAAAAAAGTTGAAATGTCGAGAAAAAAGTCGAAATATCGAGAAAAAAGTTGAAATCTCGAGAAAAAAGTTGAAATCTCGAGATTAACATTGAAGTACAATCCCGAGAAAAAAGTCGAAATGTCGAGAAAAAAATCTAAATGTAGAGAAAAAAGTAGAAATTTTGAGAAAAAAGTTGAAAAGTCGAGATTAAAAAGGAAAGGAAAAAGGAAGAAAAAAAGAGAAAAAAGGAAAAAAAGAAGAAAAAAAGCACAAAAAGCAGTTAAAAAAAATAAGGAAAAGAAAAAATAACAAAAAAGGAAAAAAAAGGTCAAACATTTTTGAAAAAGCTCCAGGAGCCACTAGGGCGGCGCTAAAGAGCCGCATGCAGCTCTAGAGCCGCGGGTTGCCGACTCCTGGCTTAGACTGACAACCTTATTACATAAAATATACATAATAAGTTACAATAGGTTACACATCATAGTATAGACCAGGGGTCGGCAACCCAAAATGTTGAAAGAGCCGTATTGGACCAAAAACACAAAAAACAAATGTCTGGAGCCGCAAAAAATTAAAAGTCTTGTATAAGCCTTAGAATGAAGGCAAATGGCGAAAGGTCGAGAAAAAAGTCGAAATGTTGAGAAAAAAATTGAAATGTCGAGATTAATATTGAAGTACAATCCCGAGAAAAAAGTCAAAATGTCGAGAAAAAAGTCGAAATGTCGAGAAAAAAGTGGAAATGTCGAGATTAAAAAGGAAAGGAAAAAGGAAGAAAAAAAGAGAAAAAAGGAAAAAAAGAAGAAAAAAAGCAAAAAAAAGCAAAAAAAAAAAAGCAGTTAAAAAAAGAAGAAAAAAAGAAAAAGAAAAAATAACAAAAAAGGAAAAAAAAGGTCAAACATTTTTGAAAAAGCTCCAGGAGCCACTAGGGCGGCGCTAAAGAGCCGCATGCAGGTTGTCGACCCCTGTCTTAGACTGACAACCTTATTGAGCAAATTTCTGTCTTTGAGCTTCAAAGATTGAAACCAACAAATAAAAGAAAAAGTGATGACAGATTCGATGAAAGAACGATAAAACATAGTCATCAGGGAAGAATCGACCCGGAATTTAGAAAGTTTTCGAAGACAAAAAGGCGCTGCTGTTCTGGCTTTTCTTATATATTGAGTCTGAATTTTTTCCAAATGACAGTTTGTTGTCAATAATAGTGCCTAAATATTTATAGGACTCAAGTAAGTCCAGATGCTTTTAGGTCACGACACAAAGTTTCTGAGCAGCAAAAAAACAACTTGTGGAGGAAACTGCAGCCTTGGCCACTCGATTACACCCAAACTGCCGACAGCAGCACAAACCTTGGCCCGGCTGAGCGTGCAGACTGGTAGTCGCTCAAAAGAGATTAAAGCTGACCTTAAGGATGTTTTTGTTTACTGGAATCGTAAGAATGAATCATCCTTTATCCATTAAAATCATTAAACTTCCTCTGTTTCATTGCCATTCTGCATTGAGACGCCTGATGCATGCAACTATTTAATTAAATCTACTCAAATCTGTCTTGAGAAGATATTTCATGAGAATATTTTATTATGTTTTGTCCTGTGAGAAGACATCCGACTATGGTAGCTTTCATTTTTAAACACTTTTTACATAAAAATGGGATGAAAATCTTGAATAAAACTGTAAACTGTTTTATGGATGTAATAAAGTGCTAAAAGAAAAAATATATATGCAGTTTTGTTTTCAGAAACATTGCCTATTACTCTTTTCTTTACAATAATTCATGAGAAGATATTAAAAGAGTATTTTATTAGATTTTGTCCCGTGAGAAGACAGCTAATAATATAGACATAGAGTATATTCTTAAATGGTATTTTTCATTTTGAGACACTTTCTACATAAAAAATGGGATGAAAATCTTGAATAAAACTGTAACTTAATGCATCCGTGTGCATCTTTAAATGCATATGAACAAAGTAAAATGCATCTAAATGGACTGAAAGATGACGCTGTGCTGCAGCGGCTTGTATGTGTCACAGTTTTATTTCATTCCTGTTTTATTTTGAAACCTGTGTCTTTGTTTCAGTTGTGTCGTGACTTCCCTTGTTCTCATCTCCCCTGATTGTCTGCACCTGTGTCTCGTCAAGCCTTCTGTATATCAGCTTTGGTTTTTCCCTTCTTCTGCTGGTCTGTACTGTTTCTTTCCTCCATGTTTTTGTTCGTAAGAATGAATCATCCTTTATCCATTAAAATCCTCAAACTTCCTGTTTCATTGCCATTCCGCCTGATGTTGGTCTTTGACCATTTTGCATGCAACTGTTTAATTAAATCTACTGAAATCTGTTTTATTCTTGGTAACTTGGACACTCATTTTCAGTCCAGTTATTCCTAGTGGGAAATAATGTATTAACCCTTGTCCTGTCTTCGGGTCAAGGAAGGAGGAAGGGAAGAAGGGAGGAAAGAAGGAAGGAAGGGAGAAAGAAAAGAAGGAAGGAAGGGAGAAAATAAGGAAGGGAAAAAAGAAGGAAGGGAGGAAAGAAGGAAGGAAGGAAAGAAGGGAAAAAATAAGGAAGGAAGGAAGGGAGGAAAGAAGGAAGGAAGAGAAAAAAGAATGAAGGAAGGAAAGGAGAAAATAAGGAAATAATGTACGAGGGGAGAAAAGAAGGAAGGAAGGAAGGAAGGAAGGAAGGAAGGAAGGAAGGAAGGAAGGAAGGAAGGAAGGAAGGAAGGAAGGAAGGAAGGAAGGAAGGGAGAAAAGAAGGAAGGAAGGGAGAAAAGAAGGAAGGAAGGAAAGAAGGAAGGAAGGAAGGAAAGAAGGAAGGAAGGAAAAAAAGAAGGAAGGAAGGGAGGAAAGAAGGAAGGAAGGGAGAAAAGAAGGAAGGAAGGAAGGAAGGAAGGAAGGAAGGAAGGAAGGAAGGAAGGAAGGGAAAAAAGAAGGAAGGAAGGGAGGAAAGAAGGAATGAAGGAAGGAAGGAAGGAAGGAAGGAAGGAAGGGAGAAAGGAAGGAAGGAAGGAAGGAAGGAAGGAAGGAAGGAAGGAAGGAAGGAAGGGAGGAAAGAAGGAATGAAGGAAGGAAGGAAGGAAGGAAGGAAGGAAGGGAGAAAGGAAGGAAGGAAGGAAGGAAGGAAGGGAGGAAAGAAGGAATGAAGGAAGGAAGGAAGGAAGGAAGGAAGGAAGGAAGGAATGGAGAAAAGAGGAAGGGAGAAGGAAGGAAGGAGAGAGCAGGAGGAAAGAAGGATAGGAGAATTAGGTCATTTTGACCCAAAGACAGCACAAGGGTTAAAGGATGTTTAAGAGTTTTTTTCCGACTGTTTCCGTGTTGGATGGACGGTGTTTTCTGCTGACCTGTGTTCAGGTCTCCGTCGGTCAGCGCCTCCAGGACGCTGTTCATGGCTCCCATGTAGAAGAGCAGGCGCAGCTGCGTGATGCTCATGGTCAGCGCGCTGAGCATGAAGATGGGGCTGGTGATGCTCTGCAGGAACGACTGGGCTGCAGAGAGAAACAGGGAGAAAGCAGCGTTAGAGGGGCAGGAAACTCCTCTGGCGGTATCTGAGGGTCGTTTCCTCGCTGGACGCTCACACTCTTCGCTGGGCTTGGTCTCCATCTCCAGGTCCATGGTGGACAGGCACAGGTTGCGTCCGTCCTTCCCCATCAGCTCCTTCTGCTTGACGTTGCTGCTGACGCTCAGCCGGCGGCCCACCGTCGTCACCTGCTGGTAGAACTTCTTCCCCGTGATCTTGTGGTCGAAGCCCAGCCAGCTGAACTTGATCTTCACGCTGGGGGGAGAAGGGAGGGAGAAGGGAGGGAGAAGGGAGGGAGAAGGGAGGGAGAAGAGAGGCTTACATGAACGAAAAGTGTGGTGTTTTTCAAATTATGAGCCCCAACACAAAGAGGGTGTTTTTCATGTATTACAAGATCATTTTACATCAACAACCTAACCATGATAAGTATAAACCTCCTTTAGATAAAATAAAATTTAAAACAATCATATCCCTTTCCTGTCACATGGAGTGAAAGTCCTGCACAGCCTGAGAAGATAAACCATCAAACATATCTGAACTGAAACTAATGCTTTAAAGCTTCAGCATGAGAGAACTGCATCTCCTGGTATTCACAGGTTATTCTGTGTTAGATGCTTTACATACTGTATATGTATAACACACGTATGAGTTACGTACATTTGATTGAGTTATGGTTTCATATGTAGCGTTTTATTTTGAAAACTGTTCTCCTGCTCCACTCACGTGTAGTCCATGTCCTCCGGGCCGGGGAAGGGCTCCAGGGGCCAGTTGAAGAAGCAGTTGAGGAAGACCAGGCCGGCGCAGGAGGCCCACACCACCAGGATGGTGATGAAGGGAATGTCCAGGTCGTAGATCACCTGCACGCAAAATAACACTGTTAAAGGCAAAAATACAGACCAATACAAGTCTTTTTAAAGTCCTGGGGCCTCATTTATAAAAAAGTGTGTAGGATTCATACTAAAAGTGCACGTAAACCCAAAAGCCGAAAATGGCGGGCGCAAAAAAAAATCCTGATTTATAAAACCGTGTGCACGCACACTTGCAGGCAATGTTTGCTTTATAAATCACAGTCCAGCTGGAAGGTTGCGCAGGTCAATTCGCCTCATATCCCGCCCTCTACACGCCCACTTTTTACCATAAATGGGCAATGCAAACTACTCCATGACTGTATTTGCATATAAATGAGCCTTCTGAGCATGCGCAGCGCCACCTGCAGTCTGTTTCTGCTGCGTCGGGATGAATAAGACGTGTCGAGCCACCGTGCCACTAAATTTCACGGAGACTGAGATGGAGATGTTGTGGATGAGGTGGAGGACAGGAAAACCACATTATTTGGTGGTCACAGTAAAAGTAGAAAAAGTATATAAATAGTATAAAATAAAGCGAGTGAGTGGCAGCACGCCCACGAACAGATGGTGCAGAAAAAAAAGAAGTGGTGTGATTTGAAGGTGGAGGCCAAGAGGTACGAAGCCCCTAAAGGGACACGGATTTTTTTTATATATATAATGAGTTTTACGTGCGCGCGTGAAACTATTATATTATAAGTCGCTATTATATTATAAGTCTGATATGTGATGACATTAAAAGTATGACATGAATCTGGCTTCATTTCACCACCTCACCGTCTGCGTCGCCAGTTCCCCATATCTTAAGTAAGTTCCTACGGGAGGGTCAGCGTTGCCTTAGAGATACGCACATTTTTCGGTTCGTTTTTTCTTTTTAAATCCCAACCTTTGCGTAGAAGGTGGCTTGCGCATCTTTCAAGCCCTGTTTTGTGCACAAGCGAGCTTTATAAATGAGGCCCCTGCTCCTGGATCCTTCAACAGAAGCAGCAGCTAAAGCAACAAACCTTGAAAGATTTCTGTTACGACTCACAGTTCCAGCAAGTTTATTCATTCATGAAACAAAGAAACACATTTGATATTTTTTGTGCTGTTCTGATGTTTTTCCCATCGTGGGGTCCTGCCAGCCCCCCCCATCCGAGAAATGATATCATGCTTCTCATAACTCATAACTCTCATAACTTTAGTTCTTACTTCCCAGATTACAGTTTCTGACATGATTCCTGTAAATCTCCAGAGCTGATAATAAAGAAACAGACACAACATGTATCGGACCTCACGGTCCAGGCTGAGTCAGGGTTTTCTGTCCTTACTTTGATTCCGGGGAAGGTGACGGCCGACGAGGCGTAGGAGCCGATCATCAGCGCGATGAAGGTCGAACGCAGGTTTCCGAACATGGTCGGGAGCTGGAAAAGGAGAAAAAAAAGACAGGAAGGAGACCAGTTAGACGTACAGATCATCACATCTCAGCACATTCCTGTTGGATTCCCTCAAAGCTGCAAGTAAAATGATGCCTCAAATAGAAGTTTAAAGTACAAAGCATCATTCATCAACAACGTGGAAAGGTCATCTGGACTTAGAGGTGGAGGACAGATGGGGACACCGTGAAGACGATACACAGGGAAAATCGGTAGCCTAATAGGTAAATTAGCAGCTATTTATTATTAGAATCAGAATCAGAATCAGAAAAGGGTTTATTGCCAAGTTTGTTAACACACACAAGGAATTTGTTGTGGTGATTTGTGCAATACAATAAAAATAAAAATATAAAAATATAAAAACAAACAAATATATAAGAGATAAAATAAGAGATAGAATAAAATGTATAAACAGAAATGTACAATATGAGGTTTTAAAGTGCCGGATATGAGTCTTTACAAAAAGTGACATAAGACGACTTAGGACAGATAAAATAAAATGTATAAACAGAAATTAATTAATATTAATATTAATTTATAATAGAGGTAACAAAGGGGCAGGGTTAAATAAGTTTTACTTCTACCTGCTCCTTTTCGGACACTGTTTTATTTTTTCCCTGTTTGTTACGTTTTTGTTGTTATTGCTTTTTTTCTGTATGTTTTGAATTTGTTTTAAAATTTTATATTTTTTTCCTTATGTGTTCGAAATAAACAATTCAATCAATCAATCAATCAATCAATCAGACCGGCGACGGTCAGGTGTCCTTCACGGGTGGAGGAGACGCGCCGCGCCGGGACGCCGGGATAGAGACGGGTTCATCTCTCTTTTGTTTTAAACCCTTTCATCTAATTTGAAGAAGAATGAAACGGAGTTGGAAGAGAAAACAGGAGACAGCGGGCGGAAAAACAGCAGCGAGACAAAGCCGCTCACAGGCTTCTGTGTTCAAGAGACTGAACAACAACAAGCACATTGGGTTACGTAAGACTGGCAGCTAAGATGAGCATGTGTCCGTCTGCGTGCTGAATCAAAGCACGGTGGACCCAGTTCAGCGCGTTTCCCAGAACTATGTTCCCCCGAGAGTTCCAGCCAGCCCCCTCTGGTAACCTTTATCCACCAAACCGGTTCCAGAGCTGGTTCTGGTTCACAACTCACTGCTACTACTTTCTACCACTAGCCCTAAAAATGAGTAGGGCCCTTGTAATCTTCCCTAGGGATTGGGACACCACTTGCTACGTCACTGCGTGGTTTACGTTCGGGTACGTAAGCGACTGCGTAGTTACGTTTGCACAAACGTCACACCATATCAGGAAGCCCAGAGCTAAAAGCTGTTTTAATTTCAGCTGTAGCGCTGTTAATATGCCACTTTATTAAGTTTTAATATTTTTTCAGGCGTAAAAGTAACCGTTAAGATCCCCAACCTGGGCTCAGTTTATCCAAATAACGCCTGTTAAGAAATTTGATCAGATGTTTTCGGGGATGAGAAGAGCCGCCGGCTAAAGGCTGATTTATGGTTCCGTGTTAAATCGATGCAGAGCCTACGGCGTAGGGTACGGTGCGCGTCGCCGCGTAACCTACGCCGTAGGCTCTGCGTTGGTGTAACGCGGAACCATAAATCAGCCTTTATTCTGGCGAGGTCTGAAAAGACTTTGCAACAACGGGCAGACTAGTGATTATGTACATTCACTGAGTGAATATTATGAAAGCCAAATATATATTTCTCGCTAGAAATGTAATCAAAACGCATTTTTATGCAGAAACTAACTCAAAATATTGATTTTATTCACTAAAAAATAAGAAATGTCCGCCATGTTTTTTTTTTTTCAGTCTGCAAATGATGACTTAAAGCATTCTGGGAAATTTCTCTTTCTTCGTCAGCTAGTGTGCATCTGAAAACCCTCGCTCTGAAGGGTTAGATTCATAGCCACTAGCCCTTGTTTTCCCCACTCCCCCAAGGTGAAAAGAGGAATTGGGACACCACTACCCTCACGGGAACATGCTAAATTTAGGGGTAGTGATGAAAAGTAGGACTAGGGGGGGATTGGGACTGGGCCTAAAGGTCTTAAAGATTCTGAATGTGTCTGAAACTGGTGGATGAGGAGGGAGAAGAGGCCTGATGGAGACGCTGGCAGGAGGCCAGTCGTTATTCAGCTGAAGCACCTGAAGGGCCGCGGAAAAGCTGCAATCAAGGGCTGAGCTCCGTCTAATGATTAACCCGGACGCGCTGGTTCTCACGTTGTTAAGGAGGGGAGGTTAAGCGAACCGCGAGGGTGGAACGTGTGCACGGACTGGAAAAGAGGCTGACATTACAGCCTAACGAGACATTTAACAGGGGGGGAAACAACGGGCACATTAGAGGTCAGAGGGGTCAAGTAACAAAGTACAAATACTTGGTTACCTTACTTAAGTAGAAATTTTGGTTATCTATACTTCACTGGAGTAATTATTTTTCAGACTTTTTACTTTTACTCCTTACATTTTCATGTAATTATCTGTACTTTTTACTCCTTACATTTTAAAAACAGCCTCGTTACTCTATTACATTTCGGCCTTTAAATAAAAACTATCCAGTTAAATTGCTCCATCCGGATAGAGTGAATTTGGTTGTGGTTGTTTCAGATGTTCTTGTCCAGTTTTGTTCTTACATCCGTTCCCTCAGATTCCTGCAACTAAACTTGGATGTACATTCCAATAAAGGTTAGGATAAATGATAACATGAACATGAAGTTTGACTTTTTGCACCATTACAATACTTATAGGCAACTAGTCATCATATCTCCTGCTCTCTGAAACACATGTTAATGCTCAATAGTACACATTAGGAATGGGTGATATTTTACCGTTCACGATAAACCGTCAAAAAATTCCCCACGGTAAGAATTTGTATCTCACGGTAAAAACGATAAATTCCTGTTGACGATGTTTTTGTGTAAAACTGATTTATGGTTCTGCGTTAAATCCATGCACAATGTACGTGAAGAAAGGAAGGAAGGAAGGAAGGAAGGAAGGAAGGAAGGAAGGAAGGAAGGAAGGAAGGAAGGAAGGAAGGAAGGAAGGAAGGAAGGAAGGAAGGAAGGAAGGAAGGAAGGAAGGAAGAAAGAAAGAAAGAAATGAGCCAGAAAGAAAGAAAAAAAGAAATGAGCGAGAAAGAAAGAAAGAAAGAAAGAAAGAAAGAAAGAAAGAAAGAAAGAAAGAAATGAGCGAGAAAGAAAGAAAGAAAGAAAGAAAGAAAGAAAGAAAGAAAGAAAGAAAGAAAGAAAGAAAGAAAGAAAGAAAGAAAGAAAGAAAGAAAGAAAGAAAGAAAGAAAGAAAGAAAGAAAGAAAGAAAAAAGGATAAATTCCTGTTGATGAGGTTTTTGTGTAACAAACACGGTGGATCTGAGAGCGAGATAGATTTATAGTTACAAAGTTAGTGTTTTTTTATCGTAATTTTTATCGTTATCAGGATAAATACCAGAAATTATCGTGATACATTTTTTAGTCCATACCGCCCATCCCTAGTTCACATATATGGTTCTTTAATATATTTGCATTATACTAAGATACATTCATTTTCAATGGCTTTTTTCCCCCTTACATTACTTTTACTTTTATACTGTAAATAGTTTTGAAACCAGTACTTTTATACTTTTACTTGAGTAAAAAACTTGAGTAGATACTTCAACTTCTACAGGAGTATTTTTAAACTCTAGTATCTATACTTCTACCTGAGTAATGAATGTGAATACTTTTGACAGCTCTGTTAGAGGTGAAGGATCCACCGCGTTGTGGAACAGAAACAGTGTTTTTTACACAGATTTACTGCCGTAAAGAGGAGAGAATCCTGAACGGCATCACCATGGCAGAGGCCCGGACTCCTGAGGAGTCACCGCCGGCTGAACTGACGGTGGGAGGAGGGAACAGAAGCACGGTGAATAACAGGAAAAGAATGCTAATGAATCAACCCCGTGACCTCGGGAAAAACTGTTGTTTTTCTCTGCCTGCACGAGCGCTTCTGCTCCTTTAGGAGCAGTGATAAACTTTACTCTCATCCAAACAAGTCGGGCTACTTGAGCCTCCCAGGACTGATGTTTCTCAAAATGACTGTGACAGTTCAGAGGAGTTTAAACTTGCAAAACAGCACGTGTAAACTGAGCCGGGGAAGAAAACATTAAATCAAACGTCATCTTGTACAAAACAAACCATCCATAGCCAGAACTTGCGAGTTTCTGCAAACTGATATAAAACAGCTGGCTCTTAAAACGATTCAACATGCATAAGAATACGAGTAATTGCTCTGGATTTCATTTGATTTCGTCACGTTAAACTTTCCCAGAACCAACGTTAGTGGAAATGCAACCGTGTGTTTCCTGGAAAGTGTTAGAACGGGGCTTTTAGTGTCGCTGCCCCTCGTCTTTGGAATGCCCTCCCTGACAACGTAAGGGCACCACAAACCACGGACAAGTTTAAAAGACGACTAAAAAACCTTTAAGCAAAGCATTTTATCACTAAACAATGCTGTTGTTTTTTTCCCTAGTTGCTGTTTTTAATAGTTTTATTCTCTTTTCTGTCTTGTCTTGACTGTTTATCCCTTTTATCTCTTATCTTGTATCTATATCTCTATTAATATATACTGATTTATATTTATATGTAGATATGTGGATATATAGATTTATAGTAATTTTTATGTATATAATTGGAGGTAAATATATGAACCGATGTATTTATATCATATCTACTCTTATATAGTTATTCAAGTATATTGTTATACCATTATTTTATTATAGTAAAGTAATGATAATATAATACTATGCATTATAATTACTTCTATTAGTACATACAGACATAGTAGCACAACTAAATGCTGGGTGTTTGTTTTGTTTTCTTTTTTTTGTCTTGATTTGTTTGATTTTGACTATATTTATATAAACATATACATATAATTAAGTATTATATCACTATATTGAACAGTTATTAAAGTAGGTATGTGTGTTTTATAAGTGAGCTTATTTAAACTCATCTTATTATATGTAAGAATGTATGTAAGATTCAGGGGTAGGACTCGATAAGTGATATATATATATATTTGTATTCTGTTTTTTAACTTTTTTGTACTCATGCATGTTCGAAATAAAATCTTCAAATCAAATCAAATCTTTTTTTTTTCTTTTATATTTTTATCCCGGTTTTTTCCCCCATTTAAATCAAATCAAATCAAATCAACCTGTAGCACTTTGAGATTTTCTGTAATGTAAAGTGCATTATAAATAATGTATTATTAAAATGTATTATTACTATTAAAATGTATTATAATAATAATAATAATAATAATAATAATAATAATAATAATAATAATAATAATTATTATTATTATTATTATTATAAACTCCTTCAGTCTGTCTCTGTCTTTTTTTAATCAGAGTGTAGTTCAGCAGCACAATCACAGCTTTGGAGTGGAAGAGAGCCGAGCGAACACAAACAGGAAGAAAAGAGACGGGGGGTGGAATGCTGCCGAGAAGAGCGGAAGAGGGTGAAGAGGCAAACTGTTAGGACAGAGAGCTCTGAGCATCTGGACAAACATCAGCCCAGGTGTGGAGCTCTGCAGGCTCTGCAGCCCCGGCCGGTGCAGACACTTACTGTGAGCGAGGTGAAGGTCATGCACATGCCCCCGAAGCCGTTGAAGGTCAGCGCGATGAAGATAAGAACCGAGAGCTCTGCAAAAAAGGTCACAGGTTTCAGTTCTGCTTTCAAATGCAACACGAAACGTGCAACTCGACGTGCAACTCCACTCACCGTTGGGGTTGTAGGCTCCGTAGGCGATGAGCAAGCAGGATAAGGCGAAGCACGTGCTGAAGACAAGACAAGTTTATTAGTACAGCACAATTCAACACAAGGTAGTTCAAAGGGCTTTACATCAACATTAAAAAGCGGCAAGACACAATTAAACAGTAAATAACAAATAAAATGGAATAAAATGATAAAAAAAGTAGTAAAATAATAAAACGCTGTTAAAAAGTAACCTTCAGTTACGTTTCTATATGGTCAAAACGTACAAATACAGTATTACAAAAGTAATCTGCAACAATTCGTACGGTGAATTAAACCAATTTGACAATTCTATGCCACGATGCCTGTTTCCAGGTCTTAAAATAATTAAATAAAATAAAATAAAATAAAACGAGACAGGCAAACACTTTCCACCACAAAGTTGCCCTTTTGTTACTTCTGCTGTGTTACATCGCCATGGCAACAGGTTTGGATAAACCATGGGCTGCGTCCGAAATGCCGAAACAAGATGACATTATATAATATTATTATATAAGAATATTACAATATTAATATTATATAATAATTAGTGGTGGGAGAAAAAAAATCGATATTGCAATATATTGTTGCACTCTCTGTCGTAATAAATAATCGATAAACTGACGGCAAATATCAATATTTTATTACCACACACATAATGGATGTACTAGGTTGTCATCACACTATTGTTCATGCACTTCAATTTATCCAGCTGTACAGTGTTTACATTTACAAGCCTAGGAGGTGGTGAGGTTTATACAAATGCACTTTCTTTGTACATTGTATGAAGTTTTGGCATTGAATAAATGCATAACTACAGACGTTTTCCTTTTTATGGGTATTCTTTCTTTTTCTGTCACATATATATCGTGATATATCGTTGATGAAATTTCTTACAATATATCGAATATCGTAGATATCGTGTATCGTGATATTATCGTTATCGTGGACCACATATCGCCACAGTATTGATTTACCCATACCGTCCCATCCCTAATAATAATATTATTATACTTAATATTATACTTATGAAATATACGTATCTGCGCAGCACTTAGCAACCAAACACTGCTGCATTGCATTGTGGGAAGTTTCTGCTTAGCTAGTGTCCATCAATCCATACTAATAACTAAGTATGGACAGCGAATACTAATGTGTACGTACTAATGTTTCGGACACACTAAAAAATCTCACATACTGTTTTTGCTACTCATTAGGGTGGATGGATGGGATTTCGGAGGCAGCTCTGGTGATTTTGAAACAGTTTTCTCCAAAGCTTTGTTCATGGTGACAGGATTGGGCCCGTTTGCGTCTGTGTTTTATCTCACCTGCCCAGCAGCCGCAGCTTGCGCGGCCCATATTTGTCCATGACGATGCCCAGCGGCAGCGTGATGGCCGACAGCAGGAAGGAGCCCACGGTGAAGGCCAGGTTCAACATCTCGTCCTGCTCCTTGCAGATCAGCCAGCCGTTCATGCGCAGCGGGGCGTCGGCCGGGACCAGCGGCTTCATCTCCACGCCGTCCCCCAGACCCACCACGGGCCCCTCGCCCTCGTAGTAGTAGCTGTAGTCGTCGGGGGCCGGCGTCTCCAGGGGCCGGGACACGTTGTAGCTCGAGCTGTTACCTGGAGAACACGAAGAAATAAAGAAAGATTAGATCACTTAAACATTGTTGAAAGAATCCACCAATTTTTTTATTTTTTCATTTAATGCAAAACAGGTAAGAATAGAAATTTGTAAAACAAAATCGTATACAGGTACAGGACAAAAGGGGACTCTAGAAAACCAACAAAACAAACAAAACAGTACAAAGTCAATGTTTTTGCTCAGATTTCTTCTTATATGTGAGTGCGTTTATGCATGTATGCATGTGCATGGTGTGTATGAGTAGGATGGTTTTCTAGAATAATGGTTATTTTAGGAGAGAGACAGCATTAAAAAAATATACCGTATATAAAGCTAAATAAATAAATAGGATAAAATACATTAAAAAAATTTAAATAAATAAAATAAAGGGTTTTTTTTATTTTTTTTTTTGCTACCCTTTCAAAAAATGCTACCTAATGGTTTTCTACCTTTGTAGAGCTACAATTTTAGTGTGTTCTACATTTTTGTAAAGGTTCGACAATCCGAAAACCAAATGAAACATTCGTGTTAGGTCTTAATGCATCCTCTTTCTTTTCCTCCTTTTCTCCTTTAATTTGCTTTTTTAATTTGGTAAGATAAGATAAGATAAGATAAAGATGAGATAAGATTGTCCTTTATTTCTCCCTCAATGGGGAAATCCACTTTGTGCAGCAGCGGTACACTCAACACACACATGTAGGGAAAGAGTAAAAAAAAGTAAAAAAATATATAATGCCAGAATATAAACCGTCTCAGAAAATTTAAATATTGTGGTAAAGTCCTTTATTTTCTGTAATGCAAAAATGTCATACATGGATTGGATTCATTACAAATCAACTGAAATATTGCAAGCCTTTTATTATTTTAATATTGCTGATCATGGCTTACAGCTTATAAAAACTCAAATATCCGATCTCAAAAAATTTGAATATTCTGGGAATCTTAATCTTAAACTGTAAACCATAATCAGCAATATTAAAATAATAAAAGGCTTGCAATATTTCAGTTGATTTGTAATGAATCCAGAATGTATGACATTTTTGCATTACAGAAAATAAAGAACTTTATCACAATATTCTAATTTTCTGAGACAGTCTTGTATACATTGGAATGGAAAATAAAGAGTAGTGCAATACGGGAAAGAAACTAAAAACAGTGCAAAAAAATCAGGCAGGATGTTTATGAGGTAGACAGATTGCCCATGTTTTTTCATATACGGTAATATGTTTCATATTCTCACATTTTCCTCTTTTCCTTTCATTCTAACGCCCCCCCACACGTACGGAGGTCATGTGGCAGGTCGAGCGGTTACCACAGCATCGTGACACATCGACACTCGACACAGTCGTGTGGTAAACTTGCAGAAGCAGACGAGCTCGTGTCAGCAGATAAACTGCAGCAGCAGCAGATGTGAAACGCAAGGACATGGAGATAAACGTTGACTCAGAACATTTAAAAACTGAAGCTGCTGTTTGGACTTTTATTGACGCTGTGGAACGTCTTGGACTGAAAAAATAAGTTGAATAAGAAAGATAGAAAATGCTGGCGCTGGCAATTAACTGTGTGATTATCAGAGCCCGTGAGGAGATAAAGTGAAACGGTACAAAGGTGCAGGAGGAGTCGGGAGGACGGCCCAGGACGGCAGGCCGTTTTAATATTTAACAGCTGGACTGGATATGTGTTGCAGATATCCACAATTCAGTTCTTCATAGTCAAAAAGAGCATTTCAGAAATCTACAATTACATTCTTCCTGTCCACAATTGTCATTTCTACGACGGAGTATTAGGGCCAAACTAAGACAAAAAAAATTGGAAATTACGAGAATAAAGTCGTAATGTTGTGAGAATAAAGTCGTAATAGAATAAAGTCATAATATTATGAGAATAAAGTCGTAATATTACGAGAATAAAGTCGTAACATTACGAGAATAAAGTCGTAATGTTGCGAGAATAAAGTCGTAATAGAATAAAGTCGTAATATTATGAGAATAAAGTCATAATATTATGAGAATAAAGTCGTAATATTACGAGAATAAAGTCGTAAAATTCAGAGAATAAAGTCGTAAAATTCAGAGAATAAAGTCGTAATGAATAAAGTGGTAATTTATCAGAATAAAGTCATAATATTATGAAAATAAAGTGGTAATTTATGAGAACTCTAACAGGAAGAGCATCTTCTCCCTGTGTTAAAATGAAGAATATTGAGCATTTTGTGAAGTTATATTTATATATTTATAATATATTACAACTTTATTCTCGTAATATTACGACTTTATTCTCGTAATATTATGACTTTATTCTCATAATTTTATGACTTTATTCTCATAATTTCCTTTTTTTGTTTTTTTGTTTGGCCCTAATACTCCGTCGTACATTTCAGATATCCACAACATCATTCTGCCTGGGACAAATGTTACTTTTGCAGTCATGTGTACGGGGTTTCTAATTACAGACATCTACAATTCAGTTGCAGATATCCGCAATGTGAATTACAGATATCTGCAACTGAATTACGACTAGCTGTAATTCCAGTTTCATATATCTACAATTTAATTCTGACTAGTCATAATTCCAGTTCAATATATCTTTAATTCCCCTCAATTCAAGATATTTACATAGCAAAGCTTTTGCTAGTTAGAACAAAGTTATCGATATCTCAAACTGGAATTACGGATAGTCATAATTTAACTGTAGATATCTATAATCAAGTTATAGATATCTTGAAATGAATTTTAATTAGAGATATCTCAAATTGGAGATATCTTTAACTTCCATTCTGCCTAGTCAAAATGTAATTACAGATATCTTGAGTTAGAGTTTTGACTAGTGAAAATGACGTTATAGATATCTTGAATGACAATTCTGACTACGGTAATCACAATGGCCACGGTTACATGATGTTTTTTAATTCGGAATGAATTATTCCGAATTAAATAATTCAGAATCAAACTATTTTCCTCCGAGTTTACATGGAAATAGTAATTCCGAATTGAGGTTTACATGGAAACCACGTTTGATCTGCTTTATCCAATTCCTCTCCAGGTCTGGGGGTTGGGAAGGTTCTGATTGGATAGGGGGGGGACCGGAAGTTAAACTACCGGAAGAAAAACAAACTTAGCCGCTACAACTTTGAAAAGCTCACAATTTTTATGTTTATTATCATCTGTTCTTTTAATTATTTCCAGGTCCTCCAAGCTATTTATTAAATAAATGGTCTCTGCTCTTGACCAGCGTTTACTGCTGCTGCATCTTGAAACTTTGTTTGGAAAACCAGCCCAGTGTGGAATATAAGATCATGGAGACAGACGGGCGAGGGAACGAGCAGAAAGAAAGACCAGAATTAATTTAAAGAGGAATGAGTGTATACATTTTTTATTTTATTTTATTTTATTTTATTTTATTTTATTTTATTTTATTTTATTTTATTTTATTTTTTGAATGAGTGTATACATGATCGCAGAATTATTCTATTCTGATTTAAAATCGGAATAAACCAGCCACTTACTTGGGAATTAAGTTTAATTCGGAATGGCCATTTTCATTTGGAATTATGTGTTTACGTGGTAATTAGGAATGGGTGATATTTTACCGTTCACGATAAACCGTCCAAAAAATTCCCCACGGTAAGAATTTGTATCTCACGGTAAAAACGATAAATTCCCTTTGATGACGTTATTGTGTAAAACTGATTTACGGTTCTGCTTTAAATCCACGCACAACGTACATGAAGGAAGGAAGGAAGGAAGGAAGGAAGGAAGGAAGGAAGGAAGGAAGGAAGGAAGGAAGGAAGGAAGGAAGGAAGGAAGGAAGGAAGGAAGGAAGGAAGGAAGGAAGGAAGGAAGGAAGGGGGAGAAGGGAGAAAACAAGGAAAGGAGGAAGGAAGGGAGAAAAGAGGAAGGGAAGGAGAGAGCAGGAGGAAAGAAGGTAGGAAGGAAGGAAGGAAATGAGCCTGAAAGAAAGAAAGAAAGAAAGAAAGAAAGAAAGAAAGAAAGAAAGAAAGAAAGAAAGAAAGAAAGAAAGAAAGAAAGAAAGAAAGAAAGAAAGAAAGAAAGAAAGAAAGAAAGAAAGAAAGAAAGAAGGATAAATTCCCGTTGATGACGTTTTTGTGTAACAAACATGGCGGATCTGAAAGCGAGATAGATTTATAGTTGAAAAGATGGAGTTGAATTGGTATTTTTTAATCGTTATCAGGATAAATGCCGGAAATTATCATGATACATTTTTTAGTCCATACCGCCCAGCCCTAATGGTAATGTTTAATAATTTTAAATCGGATTTAATTTTAATTCTGAATTAAAGAGGAATTAAACTTCCCATGTAAACGCACTCAATGTAATTACGACTAGTCAAAATGCAGTTGTAGATATCTGCTATCTGTTATACAACAGAAAAATATGCTAAGTTTTAAAATGAAATTAAAAGATTATTATTCAACACAAAACTTTAAGGATTAATATTTAATAAATTAATTAAATAATTAAATATATAACTCATATTGTTGGGTCATGGCATCTTTGCAAGGTAACAAAGTATTCGTGATGATTCAATGTAGCAGCTTGTCTTGTCTCGTATATTTTCTTGTTTATATGTTTTGTATGTGTGAATTTTTGTGTTTTTGTATATATTTGTGAATTAGTATTTCTTCTGTTTGGTTTGTATTGTGTGTACACTGTATTGTCACTTATGAGTGTATGACGACCCCAGGAAGAATAGCTGCTGCTTTTTGCAAAAGCTAATGGTAATAAAACAAACAAACAAAATTCCGGATAGTCAAACTTAGCCATTAAAGTTAAAACGGTTTGCCATAGGCCCGACGTTGTGGAGTTCTGTACCGGGTGACCCGAGCCGCCTCCGGGGCGGCGGTGCCTGCAGGACGAGCTCACGTGGGGGAACTAGGTGGCACGGCGACGTGAAACAGCCTGACGCACTTGGTCTCCGGGTGCCAGAGCCTCGCTGGGGCATCCAGATCAAACACTCGTGCAGACACACGTGCAGCCACTCCACAAGTATTTCTAGTTCTGTTTGTGCACGTGAGGATGACTTCAGGTGAACACGTGCTCCGAGTTCCAGCCCAGAGCAAACACATCCCAAACACCGGCGTGTGGAAACATCTCTGCTGGATCACAACCCCCCGTCTGCTGCACACCTTTGTGTCAACGCTGTCGTTGCACCGTCTGGTTTCCTGTGCTCATCACTCTGCTATCAGCCCCCCCTCCCAACTCTCGGGCCCTTTATCGGTGTACTTTCAACTTCCATATGACGGGTAATAAAGGCCTGATGCGGCTGTTCCCTCTTCAGAGTCACATGTTTGAAAACAGCTGAGCTGCCGGCTTTTATCTTCCCCTTTTATGTCATCAGAGCCAGATAAGGAGTCCGTGGCAGTTCTCCAGGAAAATATCCGCAGCCGGGGATGTCCCGGCCCACTGCCTTAACCCCTTACAGCCCTGAAAACCCTTACCCTAATCCTAATCCTAACCCCTAACCCTGACCGTTAACCCCTAACCCAGCAGCTGCCTTAACCCCTTACAGCCCGTGGAAACCATTACCCTAATCATGATCCTAACCCCTAATCCTGACCGTTAACCCTCGACCCCTACCCCTAACCCCTAAGCCTGACCTTAACCCTTACCCTGATCCCTAACCCAGCAGCTGCCCAACCCCTTACAGCCCATGAAAACCCGTACACTGACCCCAGAACCCTAATCCTGACCTCTAACCCAGCAGCTGCTGTAATCCCCTAGAGCCCTGAAAACCCCTTACCCTAATCCTAACCCTGACCCCTAATGCCTAACCCTTACCCTGATCCCTAACCTTTACCATAACCCCTTACCCCAACCCAGCGGCTGCATTAAAACCCCTTACAGCCCATAAAACCCTAATCCTTGACCCCTAACCCTTAAAACCCTTAAAACCCTTAAAACCCTTAAAACCCCTAGCCTTTAAAACCCTAACCTTTACCTTAACCCCTTACCCAGTACTCGAGTTGTAAAAAAAAAATCAGGGGGGGTGGTGGATTTTATCATATGGGGACAGATAATTTGTGCTGATTACAAATAATATAATATATTACAAATAATAGCAGTGACCAAAACACCTGCAGAAATACTGCAGGAATGACATAGCAGCAGTTAAATGCAGCCTTCTGTAAGCTTTAAATATCCACTGGGCTTACATCAAATACATCAAAACACAACAATAAAAAACACTTTTCTGAACTTATCAATATGACTCTGTCCTTCACAGGATAAGTAACATGGATCACTGCAAAAACTCATAATCTTAACAAGAATATTTGTCTTATTTCTAGTTAAAATGTCTCATTTTAGTAAAAAAAATCTCATTACACTTAAAACAAGACTCATCACTGGAAAAAACAACAATTTTCACCTGTTTCAAGTAGATTTTCACTTGAAATAAGTAGAAAAATCTACTTATTTCAAGTGAAAATCTACTTGAAACAGGTGAAAATTGTCAAATAAGTTATTTTTCTGGTGTTATTTTTCTGGTGATGACTCTAAATGTTGAAATAGCAGTAAAACCACATTCATTGATGAAATGACATAAGGGATGGAAAGGAGGGATGGCAGTTTTACAGGGGGGATGATTTGGACCGTTTTTATTTTTTTATTCTTATCCCCCCTCAACTCAAGTACTGCCCTTACCTCAACCCAGCGGCTGCTGTAACCCCTTACAGTCCTGAAAACCCTTTACCCTAATCTTAACCCTGACCTTAATCCTGGACCCCAAACCCATAACCGTAACCCTGACCCCTTACCCCTAACTCTGACCTCTAACATTAACCCTGACCTTGACCCCTAACCCTTACCCAGCGGCTGCTGTAACCCTTTACGTGAAAATTCAAACATAGTGACTTCCGTATCCTCCACTAACCTCCCAGGAAGGTATTTTCTTGTGTCCTGTAAAGGGTTAACGGCAGGTACAGTATATGCTCTTTACAACGCACACATGTTTACTACCCTGCAGATTTGCAGCTCTGCCGGAGGCAGGGCCGAGCGTTTGAGCGGTTTCCACGCATGTTGTCGGTAATAATTAGCTTTCCTTGAGCTAAAGCAAAGTCAGCAAATTCAAAAAGGAACATTCATAGAAGTTTTAGGAGTTCAGAGATGGGAATCTACCCAACGACCAATCACCCCGTCTGCCTGGGAGATAGACCGAGCACTCATGAGACAAGAAAACTGGAATTCAGCCAATAGTCTGAAGTCTGCAGCATCGGCGTGACACATCGTCACCTCGGGTCCAAAGACTTCCCCGGATCCTCCTCCACATCCACGCCGGCCTCGTACTTAAAAACGTGAGTTTACGAGGAGGTCGGGAAGGTAAAAAGACTTGAAAAGCTTTGGAGAAGTTGCACGAAGCAGAGGAGTAGTGGATGTCTGAGTCCAGCCAGTCCAGGCTGCTAACAGAGATTCTTTCACGCTTTGTTTTACTCTGGACCACTCTCCTCGCCTGCAACCCTGCTGCCTTTTTTAATTTAAATGAGCAGATTTAATCTGGAGAGTCCCAACAAACAGACCTCTTCACGGCTAATCTCAACAGGAGTGTTGTTTTACAGCTCTGGAACAAAAGCCTTTACTAAGTCTGCACTTTAAAAGCTCGGTTCTTCATATTTTGAGTGGAAAAAGTGACCCGAAAAGAGACTTTATAGGCAAAATTTACGACTGTGAACCTTTCCTATGTTAATTGTAAGCAAAAATACAAAGTGAAAAGTAAAAGTTTCAGTCCTATATTTAGGCTTGCCAGCCGTCCCTTGAAATACGGAATTATTACTCTTATTTATTGATGTCATAATATACAGGTGAAGGTTGGAAAATTAGAATATATTGCAAAACTTCATTCGTAATAAATTCAACTAAAGGTGAAACAAATATATTATTTCCCACTACATTCAAAGTGAGATATTTCAAGCCTTTATTTGTTGGCTCATAATATATAGTTTATGAAAACCTCAAATAAAACATCTCTATATTATGAAATCAATAAACAATTCAATCATCAAAATTATAACAAATAAAGGTTTAACACATCTTGCTTTGCATGTAATGAGACTATGTAATGTATTAGTTTCACCTTTTAAGTTGAATTATTGAAATAAATTAGTGTTTACACCATATTCTAGTTGAATTATTGAAATAAATTAACTTTTACACCATATTCTAGTTGAATTATTGAAATAAATTAACTTTTACACCATATTCTGGTTGAATTATTGAAAAAAACTAACTTTTACACCATATTCTAGTTGAATTATTGAAATGAATTAACTTTTACACCATATTCTAGTAGAATTATTGAAATGAATTAACTTTTACACCATATTCTAGTAGAATTATTGAAATAAATTAACTTTTACACCATATTCTAGTTGAATTATTGTAATAAATTAACTTTTACACCATATTCTAGTTGAATTATTGAAATAAATTAACTTTTACACCATACTCTAGGTGAATTATTGAAATAAATGAACTTTTACACCATATTCTAGTTGAATTATTGAAATGAATTAACTTTTACACCATATTCTAGTTGAATTATTGAAATAAATTAACTTTTACACCATATTCTAGTTGAATTATTGAAATAAATAAACTTTTACACCATATTCTAGTTGAATTATTGAAATAAATTAACTTTTACACCATACTCTAGGTGAATTATTGAAATAAATTAACTTTTACACCATATTCTAGTTGAATTATTGAAATAAATTAACTTTTACACCATACTCTAGGTGAATTATTGAAATAAATTAACTTTTACACCATATTCTAGTTGAATTATTGAAATGAATTAACTTTTACACCATATTCTAGTTGAATTATTGAAATAAATTAACTTTTACACCATATTCTAGTTGAATTATTGAAATAAATAAACTTTTACACCATATTCTAATGTTCTGACCTTCACCTGTAGGTTATTCTACATCTGGGCTGATGTGGATGTACGTAGCATAGGGTTGTCTGTCTGTACAGTCATGCAAGTTCAATGCTATTAAGGCACTTAAAATCAAAGCATTTTGTTTTTTCATATAAAATAAATACATTTCTATGCAATTTAGAAGTTTTCGGGATGTCCCACTGCTGAAATCGTGACCCCAAAAAGAGACATTATAAGCAAAATTCACGGCCATGAACCTTTCCTACGTTAATTGTAAGCAGAAATACAAAGTGAAGAGTAAAACAGATGAAAGGTATCAGTCCTAAGTGTGTGTTGGGTGCAGACGTACCTTCCTCGTTGCACATGTACGAGTAGAAGCCCTCGGACTTGAGCATGATGAGCAGGGAGCCCCAGCCCAGCAGCACGGCCGAGAAGAGCAGGTTCTCGATGATGGCGGTCACTGCCATCCACCAGCGCCGGGCGAAGGCCGTGGCCAGGGTGGGAGCCATGGTGGCGGCGGTGGTGGGGGGTGAAGACGGGGGAAGCAGAGGCTGCAGGAACCAGCAGGAACCAGCAGGAGTGGAGAGGAGAAGCTGGCTGGAAGAGTGAGAGGATGAAGGGTGAGGGATCACTTATCTGTGAAGAGAGGGAGGAGACAGAAAGAGGGAGGGGTTATAAACCTATCACTGCAGTCACTGAAGGACAAAAGGCTTTTATAAGGTCACAAGATAAATCATTTAACCTCAGTGAAGATAAACAGCCTTTACATGTGGGATGAGGTGTAAATGAGTCGTTAACGCAGGTAAATAGTTCTGTTTGTTTGAAATAGTTTTGAGTAATTGAACCTTCCCAACCCCCAGACCTTAAGAGAAACGTCATCAAAGGTGTTTTCTATGTAAACCTCAATTCGGAATTACTATTTCCATGTAAACTCGAAGGAAAATAGTTTAATTCGGAATAATTAATTCCAAATTAAAAAACATCATGTACCCGTGGCCATTGTGACTAGTCAGAATTGTCATTCAAGATATCTATAATGTCATTTTGACGAGTCAAAACTCTAATTCAAGAAATCTGTAATTCCATTTTGACTAGGCAGAATGGAAGTTAAAGATATCTCCAATTTGAGATATCTCTAATTAAAATTCATTTCAAGATATCTATAACTTGATTACAGATATCTACAGTTAAATTATGACTATCCGTAATTCCAGTTTGAGATATATCTAAAACATCATTTTGACTATAGTCATAATTCCAGTTCAAGATATCTACAAATTCGTTCTGACCAGTCAAAACTTAATTTGAGATATCTAAAAGGACGATGTAAAAATCTTAAATTGAGGGGAATTAAAGATTTCTTGAACTGGAATTATGACTAGTCAGAATTAAATTGTAGATATATGAAACTGGAATTACAGCTAGGGCTGTTCGATTAATCGATTTTAAATCGTAATCGCGATTATGTAATTGGAACAATGTTAAAACGTGACATTTTTTTTTTTTTTTTTTTTTTTTTACCTTGTCTGCACACATATTAATGATTGATACCATATTGCATGCAAAGACCCAGTTTAGTTTAATTAGAAAATGTCTTGTTTTATTTAATTGGAAATATAACTTACTGTATGTTTGCAAGTGCTGATTTGCTGATTTTTTTTTTTCAGAGATAAAACTTTATATTTTATTATATTTTTTAAAACTTTTTTTCAACTTATTGTACAGAGTTTTGCACTTTATTCATTCATTTTTAATAAGAGCAAAGTTTGCACTTAAAGCCCAATGGGGCAAATGTTCAATAAAAAAACAGCCTATTTGAAATCATTTCTTTGCCTTTTGTCAATTCACAAAATAATCGTAATCGAAATCGAAAATCGGATTTTGAGAGAAAAAAATCGAGATTTTATTTTTGGGCAAAATCGAACAGCCCTAATTACAGCTAGTCGTAATTCACTTGCAGATATCCGTAATTCACATTGCCTTCAG
Organism: Cololabis saira; assembly: GCF_033807715.1. Taxonomy (NCBI): domain Eukaryota; kingdom Metazoa; phylum Chordata; class Actinopteri; order Beloniformes; family Belonidae; genus Cololabis; species Cololabis saira. The sequence continues at coordinate 41,048,080 of NC_084600.1, forward strand.
TCAGATTACCTCCAGACAGGATACAATCAAAGAGGTTCTGAACTAGAATAAACTATTCCCATCCCTGCCTGGTCAATGATTAACCAGCCCATCCCTCCCACCACCATCATCCCGCTGACGGCGCACAGATCCGTGCGGACATCACGTTTTTGGAGGGGAAGAAGTCCGTGATGGCAACCACAGTGTTTCTGTTGTTCAGCAAACTGGTCCAAACTGGAGGAAAGTGGGACTCCCCCCGTTTCCTCCCCCGGACCATGAATGTCCCCTCATGTCCATCCAAGCGCGGCGTCTCCGCACAAAGACTGCGGTGCGTCATAAACACACAGGAGGAACTAAACTAAACTAAACTCCCACAAACACTCTTTCTAATCCCATTACTGCGTTAGTTTGGCGTCTCTAAACTGCCTTTGCTTACAGTAAACTTCAAGCAGATTTGATAGCTTTTGGGACATTATTGGCTCTTATTCTAATAAGGTGGACATCACCAACACCGCCATCACATACACTTTTACTGTGGATAAAAGAGATGTTCAACAATTTTGAGGCTTGAAAAAATCCGTTACAAACTGAACTGAGAGGCTCTTCCAGTAAAATTGAGTGCCTATGCAGAGAAAGTCACATTCACCGGAATAAGATTCAACTTTGTTTTTATTTTACTTTTGTCGTTTATTTATTTCTATTTTTGACCTGAAAAGTGAGGTGATGTCACTGTAATATGCATATTACAGTGACATCACCTCACTTTTCAACACAGTCTCCGGAGTGAGACTGTGTTGCACTTTTCACATGTGAAATATGGCCAAGTCTGGTTTTTTTTCTTCCTTTTTTTGGCTCTTATGTTACTGTTATTTACATGCACTTTATCATTGTCAATTTGTGTATTATTATTGTGTATGTAACAAAGTTTCTAAAAAAGAAAAAAAGACTGTTTCTAAGACAAATAACTAAATAAATCTGTGTGTAGAGCTCTCACCTCCTCTCTGTTCCGCGTCCTCCTCTCGCGTCGGCTCGTTTGTCTCAGCTTGGTCTTTAGTGGTCAGGTATCTGAGAAGAGACGCGTTTATATAGTCAGGGTGTTGGGGGTGCACCCCAGGGCGCCCCCTGTGGACCTGTGTGGCACCAGCCCGCCTCCAACGTGCAGCTCTTATCTAGAATAACAACAGCAACACGTGCAGACGCGCTGAGACGCGACGTCTCCTTCCAGTTCCAGCACCGGGGCGTCAGGTTCTGGGGAGGAAATGTTATTATAAGGTTGATGTTTTTACCCCTGAAGTGTGAAGGGAGTGGAAGTGGAAGGGGATTAATCACGGCGAGCAGAATGTGCCTGAAATAAACACTGAAAACACATGCGGGAGCTGTGCGGGTATCAGCGGCTCCGGGCTGATTTATGGTTCCGCGTCACACCGACGCAGAGGCTACGGCGTAGGGTACGCGTATGTAGAAATACTGCAGGAATTACATAGCAGCAGTATAAATGCAGCCTTCTGTAAGCTTTAAATATCCACTGGGCTTACATACAATACATCAAAACACAACAATTAAAAACACTTTTCTGAACTTATCAATATGACTCTGTCCTTCACAGGATAAGTAAAATGGATCACTGCAAAAACTCAAAATCTTAACAAGAATATTTGTCTTATTTCTAGTTAAAATGTCTAATTTTAGTAAAACAAATCTCATTACACTTAAAACAAGACTCATCACTGGAAAAAACAACAATTTTCACCTGTTTCAAGTAGATTTTCACGTGAAATAAGTAGAAAAATCTGCCAGTGGAACAAGATTTTTTTGCTTGTAATGAGAAGATAAAGTTGAAAATGGTCATATTTTCTGGTGTTATTTTTCTGGTGATGACTCTAAATGTTGAAATAGCAGTAAAACCACATTCATTGATGAAATGACATAAGGGATGGAAAGGGGGGATGGCAGTTTTACAGGGGGGGATGATTTTGACTGTTTTTATTTCAGGGGGGGATGCCATCCCCCCTCATCCCCCCTCATCCCCCCTCAACTCCAGTACTGATTATAATGGTATAATGAGATTAGGCAACAGCTGCATAAAAGTGCACACATGTAAACACTATGTAAAAAAACAAAATAAGAAACAGGAAATATAAATATACACTATGAAGATGAGAGAATATTGCACATAAGTGAATGAAGAATGTTGCACGTAAATGGATGAAAGAAGGATGAAAGAATATTGCACATAAAAATATATTTCAAATAAAGATCTAGTATTTAAACTTGCACTATAGAGTAAAAGTATCTAATTGTTGAACGCTGTTGAACCCTACGCCGTAGGCTACGCCGTCGAATTAACGCAGAACCATAAATCAGCCTTCCTGGATCGATGCGCAAACGCGTCACCGGCAGCTCCAGATCAGCTGTTCGCGCTTGTTTACTGAGTTTTCGTCATTTTCGTGACATCTGTTCCTGTTTTGGTCTCAGACTCGAACCTGCAGCAGCTGGAGGCGGAACAGCTTTTTTCTGGTTGCGGATTCAGACGCTTTTGTTCTTTTACGAGTCTCATCTTGTTATTATGAGCTGCTGTTGTTTTTGCTGCACATGCACATCACGTTTTCACAGTCAAAGACCTGTCTTTCTGGATCTTTAAGGTTATTTAAAAGCTTAAACTAAATAGTATTTGGGTAATTTCTCAAAAAAATACTTACAAAGAAATTGTTTTCTGGTTTTCCAGTTTGAACTCCGCCCTTTTGTTCCAACTTCAGTGATCAATGTTCAAATCAATCCCTGGGACCATAAACAGCGATGTCCGCGTTGTTTGTTGAGCTCAAATTCCGTCACTGATCTTTTTTTCTTTAAAAAAACAAAATTAGAAAACCCCCATCCCTTTATCAGAGCTTTGATTTGCGCCTCTGGAATAAACACAGACAGGAAACTCTGCATGAGGTCTCTCTGTCCCACTTATTCCACATATCAGCCGTCAATACGCGCGTATTTACGCATTCATTACAAACAGGCGCATCGAAAGCGATCAATCAGTCGTGCATTGTTTTATTCTGCAGTTTATCACGCAGGTATTGATCAGATTAGCTGCGGCACAAAGGCGTCCAAGTGGAATGTGATGAGAAGCCATCAAGGATGAATCTCCCACCATTTCCTTGCACATTTCCTTAAAAATGTTACTTTCGCCCTAAAAAACAAAAATCATGTTTTTGTTGATAATAATTTAGACAACTGTTGATGTATCTCGCTGTTTTTTTGTTTTTACAGAGAAAATAACCTACCGCTTGTCAACTTTCTGCAGAAAATATCTTTATTATTCAAAGTGAATTATAGTGCATTACTCTAGTGCAAGTTTAAATACTAGATCTTTATTTGAAATATATTTTTATGCTGTGCAATATTCTTTCATCCATTCATGTGCAACATTCTTCACTCACTTATGTGCAATATTCTCTCATTCATTCATCTTCATAGTGTATATATATTTATATTTCCTGTTTCTTATTTTATTTATTTTTTTTACATAGTGTTTACATGTGTGCACTTTTATGGAACTGCTGCCTAATCTCATTATACCATTATAATCAGTACTGGAGTTGAGGGGGATGAGGGGGGTGGCATCCCCCCTGAAATAAAAACGGTCCAAATCATCCCCCCTGTAAAACTGCCATCCCCCCTTTCCATCCCTTATGTAATTTCATCAATGAATGTGGTTTTACTGCTATTTCAACATTTAGTCATCACCAGAAAAATAACACCAGAAAAAATGACCATTTTCACCTGTTTCAAGTAAATTTTCACTTGAAATAAGTAGAAAAATCTGCCAGTGGGACCAGATTTATCTTCTTATTACAAGCAAAGAAAATCTTGTTCCACTGGCAGATTTTTCTACTTATTTCAAGTGAAAATCTACTTGAAACAGGTGAAAATTATTGTTTTTTCCAGTGATGAGTCTTGTTTTAAGTGTAATGAGATTTTTTTACTAAAATGAGACATTTTAACTAGAAAAAAGACAAATATTCTTGTTAAGATTGTGAGTTTTTGCAGTGATCCATTTTACTTATCCTGTGAAGGACAGTCATATTGATAAGTTCAGAAAAGTGTTTTTTATTGTTGTGTTTTGATGTATTTGATGTAAGCCCAGTGGACATTTAAAGCTTACAGAAGGCTGCATTTAACTGCTGCTATGTCATTCCTGCAGTATTTCTGCAGGTGTTTTGGTCAGTGCTATTATTTGTAATATATTATATTATTTGTAATCAGCACAAATTATCTGTCCCCATATGATAAAATCAACCATCCCCCCTGATTTTCTTTTTTACAACTCGAGTACTGATTATAATGATAATAAAGCCTTTCTATTCTATTCTTCTCTCTATTTCTTTTATATTGTGGTCTCAGTAGCCTTTTATTTAAGTAATAAAATAGTTTTTAGCAGTTTTTCTTTTCTGGAAAGTCTTTTTAAAAGCTTTATAAGGTGAATCACAAAGAGATAATTATGGATAATTAATTAAAACAGTAGTAACAGTAGACTTTAGTCTCACTAAACGGTGGTGACTTGCTGATCAGATTAAAGTAGCGCCACCCTGTGGTGATGGACGGAACTACATCCTGGTTTTACACCCCACACAGCAGCAGCAGACACACAGAAACAGTTGTATAAATGTATTTATACATACATTCATACCCAACTTGGAGTGACTTGGACAACAATTCTTATGTCGATAAAAAAAAAAAAATCTTATCTAACCATTTTAATCACAGTTCAACAAGGCAGAAAACAGCAGAAGAACTTTGATTTTTGTTCTGGGAAATGAATCACTTCATGACTGAGAAATGACTGGCCTTATCTTTGTCTTTTATCTACACGCACAAGTTCCAGCATACGGAAAGCACATATCCACAGCGTTTTTGTCCCTTTTTTATTGATCCAGACCAATTTGCAGTTACACATTCCTCTGCAGGAGTCCGGCGAGAAGGCCGAGCCCCAGGGAGAGAAGCAGCGTCCGTACCGACGCTCCCGTCTCTGATGCTGCACTGAAGGAGGTAGCTGGAGACAGAGACGGAGGTTAAAGGGCTTCATTTTAATCATGTCTGGGCTTTTAAACAAGTAAAAGTTATATAAACATATACAGGACTGTCTCAGAAAAGTAGAATATTGTGATTTTCTGTAATGCAATTACAAAAAACAAAAATGTCATACATTCTGGATTCATTACAAATCAACTGAAATATTGCAAGCCTTTTATTATTTTAATATTGCTGATCATGGCTTACAGCTTAAGAAAACTCAAATATTCTATCTAAAAAAATTAGAATATTCTGGGAATCTTAATCTTAAACTGTAAACCATAATCAGCAATATTAAAATAATAAAAGGCTTGCAATATTTCAGTTGATTTGTAATGAATCCAGAATGTATGACATTTTTGTTTTTTTAATTGCGTTACAGAAAATAAAGAACTTTATCACAGTCCTGTATAATCCTGTATAACAGTCCTGTATAATATAAACATACTGCATATTTTTATTACAAAAGAAAGCCATAAGAATCATCAGTAAAAAACCTTTCAGTGAGTCGACCAACCCACTATTCATCTGCTTAAAAATACTGAAATTCAAGGACTTAGTTGATTATATTACAATACAAATCATGTACAAAGCCAGAAACAAACTTCTACCTCCACATTTGCAGAATCTGTTTAAAACGAGGGACACCAGATACAACATGAGAGGAACTTTATTATTTCCAGAGGTGTCAAGTAACAAAGTACAAATACTTCGTTACCTTACTGAAGTAGAAATTTTGGTTATCTATACTTCACTGGAGTAATTCTTTTTCAGACGACTTTTTACTTTTACTCCTTACATTTTCATGCAATTATCTGTACTTTTTACTCCTTACATTTTAAAAACAGCCTCGTTACTCTATTTCATTTCGGCCTTTAAATAAAAACTATCCAGTTAAATTGCTCCATCCGGATAGAGTGAATTTGGTTGTGGTTGTTTCAGATGTTCTTGTCCAGTTTTGTTCTTACATCCGTTCCCTCAGATTCCTGCAACTAAACTTGGATGTACATTCCAATAAAGGTTAGGATAAATGATAACATGAACATGAAGTTTGACTTTTTGCACCATTACAATACTTATAGGCAACTAGTCATCATATCTGCTGCTCTCTGAAACACATGTTAATGCTCAATAGTACACATATATGCTTCTTTAATATATTTGCATTATACTAAGATGCATTCATTTTCAATGGCTTTTGTCCTTAATGGCTTTTTTCCCCCTTACATTACTTTTACTTTTATACTTTAAGTAGTTTTGAAACCAGTACTTTTATACTTTTACTTGAGTAAAAAACTTGAGTTGATACTTCAACTTCTACAGGAGTATTTTTAAACTCTAGTATCTATACTTCTACCTGAGTAATGAATGTGAATACTGAAGACACCTCTGCTTATTTCAAAACCCGAAGACCCGAACAGATGTAAAAAATCCCTGTGTATCTGTCAAAGGGGTGAAAATCTGGAACAACTGTCCTGGAAATATCAAATCATGTTGTACACTATTCAATACTTTATACTAATTTCTCATTATGGTATGGAAAATTAAGTTTGCCAACTTCTGTACTGTTATATTTTGGGTTTTGCACAATGCACTATTTTTTATTTTTGCTATGATGGGAAATGTAAGTTATTTTGGTGTTTTGAGCTCTGTGCCTTTCTTTATTTTGAAAGGATATTTGAGTTTACTGATAATTAATTTCAAAGTCTTGAGCTTTGCTCTTTAGTATTTGCTGTAACCGATGTAAGGTACCAGTAAAAGGGGGAGGTATATATAAGCCTTGTTTCTACCTACACCCTTTCATTTACAAATGTACCGAAATAAACATTAATTCACAAAAGTAGCATCTTTTTAAAGAATGAGACTGTTTCTCAGCAGAGTCACACGGATTCCTGACCCAGATGATAATAAGTTCCTTTACCCAACGCTCGCTGAGCAAAGATAGATAAGACTTTCAGAAACATTCCACGTGCGTTACACAACGGCACAGTCGCACGTTTGACCCGGCAACAGAAATGAATGGTGCTGTGTGTCGGCGACAAACCCAAATAATGAAAATATCAACGGCCCCAGAGAAATATTCAGAATTTCAGCAGATTCAGTGTTGTCAGATGGTTTCCATTTGATATGAACAACTCATACGAGTTTGGAAAAATGACCGTTTTTATTATTCTGCTCTAGAACCACAATCGATGTGAAGTAAATCAACCAAGTTGTGATCCGAGTGCCGACGTTCAGCTGTAATCTAAGGGGTTTCACAAAAATACGCTATTAAAATCATTGTGGCTCAGAAATATTAGAACTGTTTACTAAAAAGAGAAGTTAGTGGCCGGTTAGTTGGCCTGCTGGTCCATTGGCTTGTTATTTCAAGACAAATAGAGTAAATAAAAGGTCCGCGGATGAAGAAAACCCTTCAAATACAGTTATTTACTTTTAAGGATATTAAAAGTCATGTTAATTTAAGTGATCATATTTTTGAGCAATTTCACAAATGAATGCTGATGATCTGTTTCCCTTCAGCTTATGTTTCCTTTCCATGACATCATTAAAGCGTTGATCATTCATTCGTTGTGAACTTTAAGACATATATTTTCAATTTTATGTGCATCCACTTGAGTAGATTGAGTGGATTTAAAGTTCTGCCTTAAAAACATCCCTTAAATAGCACTTTTTGTTTAGATTAGATTAGATTCAACTTTATTATCATTGCACACAGTACTGGAGTTGAGGGGGGATGAGGGGGGATGGCATCCCCCCCTGAAATAAAAACGGTCAAAATCAGCGGGAGGCAGTATTATGGTATGGACATGCTACAAATCTGATGCATGGCTCTTCAAAGGTTGATAAAGAATCCAAATAAGCTGCAAAATCAAAGAAATGGATGAATATTATTTAAAATATAAATATATATTGAAATGAATATTCTTAAATGGCCAGGTCGGTGGCCTGATCCCGACCCGGCAGATCAGCTCTTCAGGTTCTAGAGACTAAACTGAAGGCAGATCTGCCCCAACCAACCAAGCGTCAGCTGGAGGAAGATGCAGTGGAGGCTGAAACATCTCCAGGTAGGAGGGTCAGCATCCGTCTGACTCCAGACTCCAGGCAGGGAGGGACGGCAAAAGGATTTTCATTCAAGTCTCAAAAATAACAGTTCGTATTTAAAATTCCAAATACTTGTGGGAGTTGTGTGACGCACTTTGTATGTCACACAACTTGGATACTCTCAGTACCATAATATCACCATCGCTGGTCTTTTTATTATTGTAATATGCATTTTTTTTTCTTAATCTTAAGTCACTTTAGCATTTAAAAGCCATACTTATTTTAAATGCTCCTAAATCTATTTTGCTACTATGTAAGTTTTATGTTTGTTCCCCTGTTCGACTGAATTTTTTTAATGTTTTCTGTGGGGACTGCGGGTGGAAACTAGTGTTTCTGCTAAAATCCGGTGTATTTACACTGCTAAATGTAGTGTTCATTAATATGCATTGTCTCGTCTAAATAAACTTTGATTTGGATGTAATTCTTAAATGCTTAATACCGTATTTTCCTAAAACCTCTTTATATTAATGCTGAAAGCCTTTTATTGCACATCTATCGTTGTGGCGCATAAAGGTGGATATAGGAAAAGTCTTAAACTAATAAAAAATCCTAATATTCTGTGATAACCTCCAGTGTTACTCATGATCCCAAGTCTGCAAGTAATTTCTTTGTGTAGTTTAATGCTTTTAAGACGTTTACAACAGGAATTATAAAGATTAAATAACGGAAGACACTTAGCCAAAACAATGCATCTTGAGTTGTATTATACGTACAGTATTTGTGTATCTATATCTCTATTAATATATATATTGATTTATAGTTATATGTAGATATGTCGATATATAGATTTATAGTTATTTTTATGTATATAATTGGAAGTAAATATATGAACCAGTATATATAGCATATCTACTCTTATATAGTTATTCAAGTGTATTATTATACCATTGCTGTCTATTGTTCTCTATTATATTGTAGTATTATAGTAAAGTAATGATAATGTAATACTATGCATTATAAATACTTCTATTATTACATACATACATATAGCACAACTAAATGATGGGCGTTTGTTTTGTTTTATTTGCTTTGATTTGTTTTGATTTTGTTTTGATATTTGTATTCTGTTTTTTTACATTTTTGGACTCTTTTTTTAACTTGCATGTTCGAAATAAAATCAAATCAAATCAAATCTTATCTTACCTCGTGAGGAACTCTCTGGAATGGAAGAAGACACAAAGAGAGATAAGTTATAAGTTATTCAGTGTATCTGGAGTGAGTGAAAGCTTCATAATGAGCCGCAGAGACACCTTGGATGGTGAACGTGGTCTCCATGCCGGCGTGGATGTGGTCGGTCACGTGGCAGTGGAGCAGCCACGTCCCCGGGTTCCCCGCCACCATCTCCACGGTCTGGAAGGTCCCGGGGAAGAGGTCAAACACGTCAGCGCGGTGCACCCGGTCCGTCTGCCAGGCCGTGCAGAAGAGGAACAGAGAAGAGGAAACATAAACTCAAGCCCAGGAACTTCCCTTATTTGACAACTGAGATTTGAAAGTAGGAGAAGTACGGAAGAGTATTAGGGCCATGCAAGAGAAAAAATGTGTGAGAGGGGAAGATTTTTTTTTATTATGCACTTCGAGAAAAAAGTTGATATGTTGAGAAAAAAGTCGAAATGTCGAGATTAATGTTGAAATACAATTTCGAGAAAAAAAGTCGAAATTATTTTTTTCTCAACATTTTAAGTTTATGCACGAAATTTTGACTTTTTTCTCAATATTTCGACTTTTTTCTCAAAATTGTACTTTAACATTAATCTCGACTTTTCAACTTTTTTCTCAACATTTCGACTTTTTTCTCGACATTTCATCTTTTTTCTCAAAATTTTGACTTTTTTCTCAACATTTTAACTTTATTCACGAAATTTTGACTTTTTTCTCAACATTTCGACTTTTTTCTCATCATTTCGACTTTTTTCTCAAAATTGTACTTCAACATTAATCTCGACTTTTTGACTTTTTTCTCAACATTTCGACTTTTTTCTCAACATTTCGACTTTTTTCTCAAAATTTCGACTTTTTTCTCGACATTTCGACTTTTTTCTCGACATTTCGACTTTTTTCTCCAAGTGCATAATGAAAAAAAAATCTTCCTCCTCTTCCTTCCTCTTTCTCAAAATTTCGACTTTTTTCTCAACATTTTAACTTTATCCACGAAATTTTGACTTTTTTCTCAACATTTCGACTTTTTTCTCATCATTTCGACTTTTTTCTCGACATTTCGACTTTTTTCTCGACATTTCGACTTTTTTCTCCAAGTGCATAATGAAAAAAAATCTTCCTCCTCTAAAATATATATATTTTTTCTCCTGCCTGGCCCTAATACTCTTCCGTAGAGAAGAGAGGAACCGACCTTGTATGTGAAGGTCTCGGCGTGGAAGTGGACCGTGTGCATGTCCACCTCGTTCCCCATCCCTAGTAAATACCAGTCCACCTTCTGGCCTTGTGTCATGACCAGGCCGTGCAGGTTCCCGTACAGTTTACCGTTGATCCCTGTGGGAGACCAAGCCGCCGCCAGGAAGAGGAAGAACAACACAAACATCAGCTTTATTAGACTCTAACGAGCAGATGGAGACTATCAGACCAGCAGCTCCCTGGACTTTCAGCTGATACAGATGTGAGCAGGGGTTTCCCAAAACAAGAACTAAAGAAATCAGGATATTGCATAAAATATAATGAAAAGATGGAAAATCCTCCTTAACATTTTTAAAAAGAGGCTCAAAACCTTCAGCTTATATGTAACTGAATTTTATCTATTTTATTAGTGTGGTTTAGTTTATTTCTTATCATGGACTTATTCTTTTATCTTAACTTTTTAGGTTTATTTTAATGTTGTTTTTACTGTAAAGATGGAAAATCCTCCGTAACATTTTTGACATTTTAAAAAAGCGGCTCAAGACCTTCCTTTTTAGTTCAGCTTATAACTGAATTGTTTTCTAGTTATTTCTTATTATTTTGACTACTTATTTTTCAATTAATTTTATCATGGACTTATTCTTTTATTTTTGTATATATGCATTTTTAATATATACTATATATCATATATATATTTTAATATATCATGTATATTTATTTTATTATGTATATATATATATATATATATATATATATATATTTATTCATTTTTTCTATATATATTTTTTTTTCTATATATATATATATATATATATATATATATATATATATAATTTTTTTTTTGACTTTTTTAATTTTTATTTATTTATGAAAAGCACTTTGTGTTACTATTGTATGAAAAATGCTGAATAAATAAAGTTTGATTTGATTTGAAAAACACTGTACAAAGGCAACACGTCAGGAGTTTAAAGTGAGACATTTTTAAGACCTTCCTTGTAACTTGACGCCGTCGTGTTTTCCACAGAGTTGCATCACATCTTCTTTGACAACAATCCATCACGATCCCCCGGGACCAGTTTCTTCGGTTTTAAAAACATGTTTTCCCTCAAAAACTCTCTTGGGATCAGATTTCAGCCTCATTTCTGCCTCCTTGGTGTTTTCTTTTTACAGAAGTGGACCCTGAGGGGCCGGTTTGACGCCCAGACGGGTCGTATCATCTCCACCTCGACCTCCTTTGAGCTTTGAGCTACTTTAATTTCTGCTGAAAAAGTGTGAAAAGTGTGAAAAGTGCTGCAAAAACATAGCTGTTTTTTTTTGTTTCTTTTGCCAACAGAAGGAACTGGAGACCCTGACAGCGAGACAATGCTTCCTAAAAGTAATTACCGGTAACCGTTTCTTTTAAATCAAATCCATATAACATATAGACATAGTCTAGATATGTTATATGTGGATATATTGAGTTGTATTATACGTACAGTATTTGTGTATCTATATCTCTATTAATACATATTGATTTATATTTATGTGTAGATATATAGATTTATACCGTATTTTCCGCACTATAAGGCGCATCGCATTATAAGGCGCACTAAATATCTGGTAAAATACCGTACTATAGGGGCTGGGGTTGAGTTACGTATCTACCTGATGGAGCTGCGCTACAGGAAATGCTACAAAATCCTACAGCAAATGCAAAAAAGAAAAACAAGAAGAAAAGTACCGTATGTCAAACTTTATTAACAAAATAAAAACCAGCTTTGCTCCGTCTCGTCAAAGTCGCCATTATGCGAGTCAGCGTCGCTGCTGTTGTCTTGAACGTCTGTGACGATTCCTGACGTTTTTAGAGCCATTACTTCACCAACACCAACTACATTACCCACAATCCCCCTGACTACAGTAACAGAAATTACCGTAATGATCATATATAAGGCGCACTGTCGGTTTTTGAGAAAATTAAAGGCTTTTAGGTGCGCCTTATAGTGCAGAACATTTTTATGTATATAATTGGAGGTAAATATATGAACCAGTGTATATATATAGCATATCTACTCTTATATACTAATTCAATTATATTGTTATACCATTGCTGTCTATTGTTCTCTATTATATTGTAGTATTATAGTAAAGTAATGATAATGTAATACTATGCATTATAATTACTTCTATTAGTACATACATACATACATACATAGTAGCACAAATAAATGCTGGGCATTTGTTTTGTTTTCTTTTGTTTGCCTTGATTTGTTTCATTTTGACTATATTTAATTATACATATAATTGAGTATTATATCACTGTATAGAACAGTTATTGAAACTCGTGTTGCTATATGTAAGAATGTTAGAAGAATGTACTGTATGTAAGATTCAGGGGTAGGACTCGATAAGTGGTTACTTCATTCCTATACTCCGTTTTGCGCATGTTGGTGGATCCATGAACTATTATTGAGTTAAGTGTTCTACATACACACACAAATATATATATATATATATATATATATATATATATATATATATATATATATATATATATATATATATATATATATATATATATATATATATATATATATATATTTGTATTCTTTTTTTTTCACTTTTTTGTACGCTTTTTTAACATGCATGCATGAAATAAAATCTTCAAATAAAATCAACATTTTCAAACATGAGTAAACCAAACGTACATCGTGCTGCTTTAGTTTGCAACAGTTCTCACCGTGCATCAGGTTGCTCTCCTCAAAGTCGTCATCGGGCTCAAAGGTTCCTGGGTCTTTGCCCAGATATGTTTTGATGTTGTCGTCCAAGTACCACGACTCATTTTCATTAAACACCATGAAGAGCAGAGCAAACTCCTGCTCGATGTCGGTCCTCTGCCTGTCGGGGCCCCGGCCCCGGCCCCGGCCCAGAGTCCCCGGCCTGCAGACGACCAGCGGGCCCAGGAGGCCGCTGTACAGATCCTGCACGGAAACACGGGAACAGGTTACACCACAAACGCTCGGACGGACCCGTCGGTCAGGAATGTGGTGTGTAGGGTCGCCAACGCCCTGAAAAATGCATAAGGGACACCTCATCGGCCGGGCCGGCCAACCCGGTTCCCTTCACCCTTCCTGGCATGGTGAATTTTTTCAGCCCCTTTTTTTGTGAGTGAAACGATTTTTTTTTACGATTTGACCTGAATTGAATTAGATGCATATTTTTGAAAACAAATTACGACTTTATTCTCATAATATTACGACTTTATTCTCATATTATTATGACTTTATTCTCGTAATTTCCAATTTTATTTTGTCTTAGTTTGGCCCTAATATAAGTCCCAATCCTCCCCTACTCCTACTTTTCAGCATTTCCCCTAAATTTTGCGCGTTCCCGTGAGGGTAGTGGTGTCCCAATTCCTCTTTGCATCTAGGGGTAGTTGCCAAAACGAGGGCTAGTGTGTATGAATCTGGCCCTTCAGAGTGAGGGTTTTCAGATACTGACTCGCTGACCGAGGGCATCATTTGCAGACTGAATCAAACAAAAAACATGGCGGACATTTCTTATTTTTTAGTGAATAAAATCAATATTTTGAGTTAGTTTCTGCATAAAAATGCGTTTTGATTACATTTCTAGCGAGAAATATATATTTTACTTTCATAATATTCACTCAGTGAATGTACATAATCACTCGTTTGCCCGTTGTTGCGAAATCTTTTCAGATCTCGCCAGAATAGAGAGCCTACGTCGATTTAACACAGAACCATAAATCAGCTCCCGAGCCGGCAGGCTGTTCTCATCCCTGAAAACATCAGATCAAATTTCTTAACAGGCGTTATTTGGATAAACTGAGCCCAGGTTGGGGATCTTAACGGTTACTTTTACGCCTGAAAAAATATTAAAACTTAATAAAGTGGCATATTAACAGCGCTACAGCGGAAATTAAAACAGCTTTTATCTCTGGGCTTCCTGATATGGTGTGATGTATGTGCAAACGTAACTACGCAGTCGCTTACGTACCCGAACGTAAACCACGCAGTGACGTAGCGAGTGGTGTCCCAATCCCTAGGGAACATTACAAGGACCCTACTCATTTTTAGGGCTAGTGGTAGAAAGTAGGGGTGTATTGGGATTGGCCCTTTATCGTACAAAGGACATGACTGTAGCTACAGTTGTAGTAAAATAGAAAAAAAATAACTTATGAACTCAACAGCTCAATGCCATTTTCCATTGGCATTTTCGGACTATTTTTTGACTCTCACAGTAATACGGGACAAAGTACGTCCCTTTTCAGCTCAATACGGGATGCGTACTTTAGTTTATAAATACGGGACGATTCTGTTTTTCAGGGGACGGTTGGCAACCCTAGTGTAGTGACGGATGCTCTTCCTCCAGGGCCGTACCTTGATGAAGTGGACGGTGGAGTGATAGGCGTAGCTGATGCAGGTGGGGTCTGAGACCCCCGGCCCCGAGCTCTCAGGAACGTCCCACGTCAGCTCAATAATCTTGCCTGAAGACGAAAGAAAAGATGAATAAATACAATTCCCTTGCTCATCATTGGCGGTATAATGACTGATCTTCCTCTCACCGGGTTGAGCAGGAACGTGAGCTCCACTAGCTCGGACTCCGTGAGCGCTGATCGAGTATGGCCGGCTGGCTTTGTTCTTGAACGTGATCACGATCTGCTCTCCCACCTCTCCTTTGATTATCGGGCCTTCGGGGGGCGATAGGGAATGAAAATCACCCTCAGTTTGATCTGATGACAAATCAACATCAACAACTCTCCAGGGGAGACCTGGAGCTAGACTTGTTAGACTAACTGACCTGGGACTTTTATCTGCACATTAGGAATGGGTGATATTTTACCGTTTACGATAAACCGTCAAAACAATTCCCCACGGTAAGAATTTGTATCTCATGGTAAAAACTATAAATTGAGGAAATGAGCCAGAAAGAAAGAAAGAAAGAAAGAAAGAAAGAAAGAAAGAAAGAAATGAGCCTGAAAGAAAGAAAGAAGGAAAGAAAGAAGGAAAGAAATGAGCCTGAAAGAAAGAAAGAAAGAAAGAAAGAAAGAAAGAAAGAAAGAAAGAAAGAAAGAAAGAAAGAAAGAAAGAAAGAAATGAGCCTGAAAGAAAGAAAGAAAGAAGGAAAGAAAGAAAGAAAGAAAGAAAGAAAGAAAGAAAGAAAGAAAGAAAGAAAGAAAGAAAGAAAGAAAGAAAGAAAGAAAGAAAGAAAGAAAGAAAGAAAGAAAGAAAGAAAGAAAGAAAGAAAGAAAGAAAGAAAGAAAGAAAGAAATATTCCCATTGATGACACTTTTTGTATTGGTATTTTTTTTCATCGTCATTTTTATCGTTATTGGGATAAATGCCAGAAATTATTGTGATACATTTTTTAGTCCATACCGCCAATCCCCACTGCACATGATGCACTTTCACACATCGACTATTGCCTATCTAGCTGGCATGTTCCACAGCATTCAAGCCGATTGAAATCCTTTATAACCCTGGAGAACCCTGGAGAGCTCCATCAGTGACCGGCTTCGTCACCCGCGATGCACCACTGCGAGGCATCGCAGGTCCTTCCTCCCCGCTGCCATCAGACTTACAACCAGGACTGCTCTCAGAAGCTAACGGACAATAACTTATGCAATAACATAAGATGTGCAATATCATATGTGCAATATCTGCCAGTCTACCTCACACACACTCTACCTGCTTTTTTTGCACTGTTTCTTTTCTTTCAGTCTACTGTATATACTGCTCATATTTCTGTAATTATACCCCCACTGAGTTTCCCCACTGAGGGAGAAAATAAAGGATTATCTTATCTTATCTTATCTCATCTTATCTTATCTTATAAAAAAGGACTAAACATCTTAGACAAAAAAAACACATTAATTTCTAGGGAAGAGTATTAGGGCCAGGCAGGAGAAAAATAAAAATAATATTTTAGAGGAGGAAGATTTTTTTTTTCATTATGCATTTCGAGAAAAAAGTCGAAATGTCCAGAAAAAAGTCGAAATGTCGAGAAAAAAGTGGAAAAAAAGTCGAAATGCTGAGAAAAAAGTTGAAATGTGAAGAATAATGTTGCATTACAATTTCGAGAAAAAAGTCGAAATGTATTTCAACTTTATTCTCGAAATTCTGACTTTATTCACGAAATTTTGACTTTATACATGAATTTTTGACTATTCCAGAAATTGTATTTCAACATTATTCTCGACATTTCGACTTTTTTCTCGAAGTGCACAGTAAAAAAAAAATCTTCCCCTCTCAAATATTTTTTCTCCTGCCTGGCCCTAATACTCTTCCATACATTTTATACTTGTAATATCTAAAAAAAACATACATTTTTAAGCCTCCAAAATTTCAAAACCCTCAGATATGCCAGCACGGTGTACAAACCGCTTCATGGTTTTGCACCAGCGCCGCTGAAAGAGGAAGGAAATCTGTGGGTGTATGAAACTCGGCGTGTGATAGAGGTGACTGAGATACAACATAGAAGAACCACCTTTGGGATGAATGTTTATCTGTTGTAGGAGGGAAAATAAATCTACAATAAGGGATTGTCCCTCATACTCTTCCTTTAAGGGAAATCTCAAGGAATGGCTTTAAACGTCTCAAATTTGTGCGTTCATTAATTGTTTTTTTGTATTAACAATTGCAGTGTTCTGCGATTTTTAATTGTTGTTTTGTGTATCGTGTAATGTTGATTGTATCTTTTTACTAAGTCTTGCAGGGGGAGTGCCAACGCAAATTAGTCTTTTGGCTCTAATTACTGTTTTTAAAATTGTAAAATGACTGTTTACTGAAGTGTACTCCTAAATTAAATACTTACCTGCTGTACTACTGCCCTTATTTTTAAACAACTTGTGCTTTTTATCATTTTACCTCTTTTCTTATCATTTTATTTCTTATTATTTGACCTCTTTTCTTATCATTTTATTTGTTATTTACTGTTTAATTGTGTCTTGCTGCTTTTAGTGTTGATGTAAAGCACTTTGAATTACCTTGTGTTGAATTGTGCTATACAGATAAATAAACTTGCCTTGCCTAAAATGTTTATCATTGTACGATGTCCCTCTACACAAAATAAATAAAGTGAAATGAATGAATGAACTTTAGCAAACTACCAGCAACTACCAGCAATTCATATTTTTTGGACCAGCAGTGTGTTTATATTTATTTATTTATTGCATGTCAACTCTGTTTTTCTGTTCGTCTTCCTCTTTTTAAATGTCATGAGCTGTTTGATTTTCCTCACTTACCCAGAATGCCCAGGTGCTGCTGGCGGGCCGGCCGTTTCTTCTGCCGGGTGAAGGAGTCGTCGGTGTATTCTCTGTACACCACCTTCTTATAGCGGGAGCCGATCCTGGTCCCGCCTCTGCCCACAAAGATCTCGCCCGGACTGGGAGACACGGGGGGGATTAGCTTCGGTTAACAAACAGTAATAAGTCCCACTAATCACAGGCTTCATCATCATCCCAACGTGGTGTTATAGCACATGAAACTACATTTCTTGGGGTAATTATAGATGTCAAGATTTGCTGGAAATCTCATATTAAACACAATCACAACAAAGTATCTAGAGGCATCTCAGTTCTGGCAAAAACAAAGCAATTTCTGGATAATAAATCACTCTTCTGTTCTGTTCCCTGGTTTTGCCTTATTTAAGTTACTGTTTAGAGGTTTGGGGGAAATACGTATAAAAGTTCACTGCAACCGCTATTCACACTGCAGAAAAGAGCCATCAGGATAATTCATAATGGTGGTTTTCGTGAACACACCAATTCATTATTCTTCAATTCTAAAATAATCAAATTTTTTTGACATAGTGGAATTCCAAACAGCACAATTCATGTATAAAGCTAGGAACAACGTATTACCATCTCACCTACAGGAAATGTTTTATGACAGAGAGGAGAGGTGTAATTTAAGGAGAACTCGCAGAACACGAACAACAATGAAAAGATTTACTATATCAGTCAGTGGAGTTAAACTATGGAACAGGATGGATTCAGAATTAAAACAATGTCCAAACCAAATTAACCAGTTTAAAAACAAATCTAAAAACAACACTATTGGGTGAAGGGGTAGATTTGTATATATATATATATATATATATATATATATATATATATATATATATATATATATATATATATATATATATATATATATATATGTGTATGTGTATGTGTATATGTATGTATGTATGTGGAGCAGATGGAGTTAATTTAGAGATAGTATGGTGTAAATACGTATATTTCTATAAATATTTATATGGGCATGTGTGTACAAATATATAGAAATATGTGTATGTATGTATAGGTATTTGTGCGAGTATAATTATAGTATAGTTAGTTATTATAAATAATGATTAGTGAATGGGGGTAGGATTAAATAAGTTTACACTTCTTCCTACTCCTTTTTGCACATGTAAATTAAGATATTAAGGGCCAAATCGACAAAAGGATTGCGCGGCTTTTGCGGCCGCTAAACCGGTGCAAATGACACAAAAAGAGAGCGTCTAATTCACAAA
Organism: Cololabis saira; assembly: GCF_033807715.1. Classification (NCBI taxonomy): domain Eukaryota; kingdom Metazoa; phylum Chordata; class Actinopteri; order Beloniformes; family Belonidae; genus Cololabis; species Cololabis saira. The sequence goes on from NC_084600.1 coordinate 41,067,088, forward strand.
GCACCCGCAAAGGGGGAATTGCTCCACAAACTGCGCTGCCAAGCAAATATTGGCAGTCTGCGCCGGTGCCATTTGCATGCATGTAAATTATTCATACATTCAGCGCAAAATTGCCCCCTTTCTATGCAAATAAGCCTCATTGCAAAAACCGTCTAATTCACAAAGGCCAGCGCTATTTGCCACACGCAAAAATAGTGGAGCAAATACTGTCTTTTCGGCGGAAATGCGGGCGCAATCTATTCTTTGTGGATTTGGCCCTAAGTGTTAAAGGATGAAACTCTTTGTTTTGTTGTTTTTTTGTTTGCTTTGTTTTGTTTTCTTGTCTTCTATTTTAATTGTAGTGTTTTACATGTATAAAAATCAAATCAAATCCAGACCCCCACCTGTCCTCCGGCAGGCTGTGGTGCTTCTCCAGCTCCCAGCGTCTCTCGGGGGAGTAATCCCACTCCACCTCCTCTGCGCTGATGAAGTACTGGACGATGTTTGCCGGCTCGGCGTCCGTGCGGTTCACTTTCTTGTCCGGGCACAAGTTGACCGTGTAATGTTGCCTCATGCCGGCGGAGTAGTGGTCCGTCGTCCGGCAGCTCACCTCGTACACGCCTGGAACAGACACATGGGGAAACATGAGGGATGTGCAACTTTGATTTGATTTGATTTTGATTTGTCTCAAACATGCACAAGCATAAGACAAAGTATATATAATAAAATATGTATAAAAAAAAAGCACATTACGATGAAGTGCATGTTCGTGAAGGAGCAGAAGGAAGCAAAGCTAAAAAGTATATAATACAATTATATATAAAATACAATTACACACATATATACATTATATATATATATATATATATATATATATATATATATATATATATATATATATATATATACATACAGGACTGTCTCTGAAAATTAGAATATTGTAAATGGTAAAAATGGTAAATGTCTTACACTTATATAGCGCTTTCCAGCTGTGCTCCTACAGCCCCAAGAAAACTCAAATATCCTATCTCAAAAAATTTGAATATTCTGGAAATCTTAATCTTAAACTGTAAACCATAATCAGCAATATTAAAATAATAAAAGGCTTGCAATATTTCAGTTGATTTGTAATGAATCCAGAATGTATGACATTTTTGCACTACAAAAAATAAAGGACTTTATTACAATATTCTAATTTTCTGAGACAGTCCTATATATATATATATATATATATATATATATATATATATATATATATATATATATATATATATATATATATATATATATATATATATATATATATAATGTATATAATGTATATATGTGTGTAATTGTATTTTATTCATTGAATGAATGAATGAATGAATGAATATATATATATATATATATATATATATATATATATATATATATATATATACATACATATATATACACACACACGTTCATACAAAATTCAATTCCATAAGAATATTCATAATCCATAAATCAATGCAATCTAAAAAATTCAGAACATTTAACTTTAATATGAATTTATATAAATAAAATCCACATTACAAACATGATAACTAAATAAAATCCTGTCTAAAAAAAAATAAATAAAATTAGCTGTCCAGTCCTTTGTAGCTGCCAAGAGTGTTTGTTTATACTTATTTTTAAATGGTTTTGAGTGAATGCACATTTTCACGTCCTCATCTAGTTTGTTCCACAGTTTTACACCACAGACAGATCAGTACATACTTTTCACAGTTAAATGGATGGTAAGCTGTTTAAAATTACGATTTCCTGTCTAACCACGAACATTATTTGGATGTTGCTTGGTAACAATTTTTTTCCAGACTTTAAACATAATCTGACCCGTTTTAATTTTAACTAAGTCCCAGAATTTTAAAATACCCGATTTTAAAAACAAAGGATTTGTATGAGCACGGTACCCAGCACGATGAACCTTCTGATTCTTTTTGTAAAGTGCAAATCTTTTGTAAAGTGCTTTTATATTTATTCCCTCATACCTCAAACTTCTCTTTTCACTTCAGGAAACTCACACTGCACAAGAAACTGTTTGGTGGTTTCAAGGATCGCTTCCCTTTTCTGCTTTTCACAATGTTCCTATTTCTAAATTTAAGTAAGTGAAAGTGACACTTAATAGTTCATTGTAGAATTATTTACTGCTTTACAATGTGCTGCATTCATAAGGTTTATAACAGTCATATATATGTCAGCTTATAAAGGTTTATAGGTCTTAATGCTTTGTTGGTTGCCTTGTATTAAATTAATAAAAACCCACAATCGCAAATGAAATAACTTGAAAGTAAAACTGTGATTCATTTACTAAGATTTGAGGAAGGAAAATTGAACATTCCTTTAGAAATTTAGTTCAAAATAATCCTTAAAGAAAACAAAATAATGCAATCAACTTTATCACATTAGCTAGTATCCTAGTATCACTTCAATATTCAGCTGCAGAACCTTTGAGGCAACCGTTTCAATCGAGCGACTGCTGTGTCTCTCACTGAGACTTCTGCCCCCGTAGACGGGTATTTTCTTCCACTCCCAGTACTGGAGTTGTAAAAAAAATCAGGGGGGATGGTGGATTTGATCATATGGGGACAGATAATTTGTGCTGATTACAAATAATATAATATATTACAAATAATAGCAGTGACCAAAACACCTGCAGAAATACTGCAGGAATGACATAGCAGCAGTTAAATGCAGCCTTCTGTAAGCTTTAAATATCCACTGGGCTTACATCAAATACATCAAAACACAACAATAAAAAACACTTTTCTGAACTTATCAATATGACTCTGTCCTTCACAGGATAAGTAACATGGATCACTGCAAAAACTCAAAATCTTAACAAGAATATTTGTCTTATTTCTAGTTAAAATGTCTCATTTTAGTAAAAAAAATTCTCATTACACTTAAAACAAGACTCATCACTGGAAAAAACAACAATTTTCACCTGTTTCAAGTAGATTTTCACTTGAAATAAGTAGAAAAATCTGTCAGTGGAGCAAGATGTTTTTGCTTGTAATAAGAAGATAAATCTTTTAGATAGATTTTCCTACTTATTTCAAGTGAAAATTTACTTAAAACAGGTGAAAATTGTCAAATAAGTTATTTTTCTGGTGATGACTCTAAATGTTGAAATAGCAGTAAAACCACATTCATTGATGAAATGACATAAGGGATGGAAAGGAGGGATGGCAGTTTTACAGGGGGGGATGATTTGGACCGTTTTTATTTCAGGGGGGATGCCATCCCCCCTCATCCCCCCTCATCCCCCCATCAACTCCAGTACTGCCTGCAACTGAGATCAGTCTTTCTGACACTGGGCAGCACGTTTTGCTCCCAAAGGCCTTGATAGTCCTGAGATTTCATCGTACCCTGCACAGATTCACGACGCCATGTCCTGATCCTCAGAACAAAACCGAAACCTCCCCCGTGTTTCACAGTACGTTCAGCGTTTGCTTCAAACATTCAGTATATATAGTTTGAATAAACTAGTGCCAACCAATAACAGACATAACCATGACACAAGACAAGCAGGAAACAGTTTCACATCAGCTCTGCTGAACTAACACTCCCAGAAGAGCAGCTGTGCAGAGCTGTTAGAGAGGAACTGGAAAGCAGAAGTAGTTTTACAAACAAACGGAAAAAGATGATTTTAGAAAGGTGTGTGTATAATATCTGACTAATATCTTGACTGTTTTTTGGTTTCATAAGCCGAAGTATTGAGTTGGTGTGAAAACAGGTTTTAACAATCTTTTCCAATTGTAATTAGTAGTCGACACTGTGGTAAATTATTTCAATATTGTAGTTTTTTCCGTGTTACTACCATGTATAATTCTATACTTTTTGTTCTTTTTTTAAATTTTTTATTATGTATATAATTGTGTCCTGTGTGAGGACCCCAGGAATAATAATAGTCATTACTCCCACAACGGAGTGATGGCTAATGGGGATCCTAATGAATAAACAAATAAAAAAATATGATGATAATGATATTTCCAGTTTGCATTTCTCTGCCTCATAGGGAAACATTTTCATAGGAATTTTAAGCACATCTATCAAGGAATATAAGCCTGTCAGCAGTACTCGAGTTGTAAAAAAAAATACAGGGGGGATGGTGGATTTTATCATATGGGGACAGATAATTTGTGCTGATTACAAATAATATAATATATTACAAATAATAGCACTGACCAAAACACCTGCAGAAATACTGCAGGAATGACATAGCAGCAGTTAAATGCAGCCTTCTGTAAGCTTTAAATATCCACTGGGCTTACATCAAATACATCAAAACACAACAATAAAAACACTTTTCTGAACTTATCAATATGACTCTGTCCTTCACAGGATAAGTTAAATGGATCACTGAAATCTCATTACACTTAAAACAAGACTCATCACTGGGAAACACAACAATTTTCACCTGTTTCAAGTAGATTTTCACTTGAAATAAGTAGAAAAATCTGCCAGTGGAACAAGATTTTTTTGCTTGTAATGAGAAGATAAATCTTGTCCCACTGGCAGATTTTTCTACTTATTTCAAGTGAAAATTTACTTAAAACAGGTGAAAATTGTCAAATAAGTTATTTTTCTGGTGTTATTTTTCTGGTGATGACTCTAAATCAGGGGTCAGCAACCCGCGGCTCTAGAGCCGCATGCGGCTCTTTAGCGCCGCCCTAGTGGCTTCTGGAGCTTCTCCAAAAATGTTTTAACTTTTTTTTCCTTTTTTTCTTCTTTTTTTTTCTTTTTTTTTCTTCTCTTTTTTTCCTTTTTTCCCTTTTTTTCTATTCTTTCTTCTTTTTTTTCTTTTTCTATCTTTTTTTCTTCCTTTTTCCTTTCCTTTTTAATCTCGACATTTTGACTTTTTTCATGAAATTTGGACTTTTTTCTCAACATTTCGACTTTTTTCTCAAGATTTTTCTTCAACATTAATCTCGACATTTCGACTTTTTTCTCGAAATTTCGACTTTTTTCTCGACATTTCGACTTTTTTCTCGACATTTCGACTTCTCAAAGTGCATAATGAAAAAAAAATCTTCCCCCAGTTATAACTAATATAGATACATGCAGCATGTGTTGTCTTCATTCTAAGGCTTATACAAGACTTTTATACAAGATTTTTTGCGGCTCCAGACATATTTGTTTTTTGTGTTTTTGGTTCAATATGGCTCTTTCTACATTTTGGGTTGCCGACTCGTGCTCTAAATGTTGAAATAGCAGTAAAACCACATTCATTGATGAAATGACATAAGGGATGGAAAGGGGTGATGGCAGTTTTACAGGGGGGATGATTTTGACCGTTTTTATTTCAGGTGGGGATGCCATCCCCCTCTCATCCCCCTCAACTCCAGTACTTGCTGTCAGACAGATCCCAGATCGTGGATGTTTCCTTCTTTCAGTTTATGGAGGACTAACCTGGACTGTGCGGCTGCATGGCGGCGGCTGCCGTGGTGTGAGGGAACAGGCTGACCGTGTCACGTGTCGTACTCTGTCTCTGGAAGGTATTCCCCTCGAAATAAACCCCGTGGATGTCGGCCTCTGTGCCCAGCCCAAAGGTGTACCACATGACCGTGTCCCCGGCACACATCTCCAGCCCCTGAAGGTTCCCGTACATGAGCCCGTTTACAGCTGGAAGGGAAGAGGAAACCAAGTCAGAGAAATGTGGCCTGTATCTCACAATGACTGGTATGTTAGGAACAGTCTTCCTCAATCTACCTTTGTTCAAGTGCACTGCAAAAACTCAAAATCTTACCAGGAATATTTCTTATTTCTAGTTAAAATGTCTAATTTTAAGTCAAAAAATCTCATTACACTTAAAACAAGACTCATCACCAGAAAAATAACTTGTTATTTGACAATTTTCATCTGTTTCAAGTAAATTTTCCCTTGAAATATGTAGAAAAATTTGCCAGTGGGACAAGATTTATCTTCTCATTACAAGCAAAAAAATCTTGTTCCACTGGCAGATTTTTCTACTTATTTCAAGTGAAAATCTTAGTTAGTTAGTTAGTTAGTGATTTATTCCGAACATGCAAATGATATATAACGTAAATATGAACAAGTAAAACAGAAATAATAATACAAAATGGCCGATCAAGACAATTTTACAAAACAAAACAAAATAAAACAAAAAAACAGCACAGTAATTTCACTTGCAAAAACTACAAAATCTACTTGAAACAGGTGGAAATTGTTTGTTTTTTCCAGTGATGAGTCTTGTTTTAAGTGTAATGAGATTTTCTTTGACTAAAAATGAGACATTTTAACTAGAAATAAGACACATATTCTTCTTAAGATTTTGAGTTTTTGCAGAGTGAGATTCACACACTGAGGTTCGTGAAAGACTCTCATTACCATGCATCTTATTGCTCTCCTCAAAGTCCTCATCAGTCCTCGTCAGGTTGTCAGGGGCAAACATTTCAATATTCTCATCCAAATACCAGCTTAGATTTTCATCCATGACAGAGAAAAGAAGGAAGAACTCCTTATCCACACCCGTCTGTTGAACGACACGCACACAGTCCAGGAAACAGTCAGGATGTGAAGCTATGCAGAGAGAAACTAATGAGACAACTAATGCTATGAGCAGAGCTGGTAGTAACGAGTTACATTTACTCCGTTACATTTATTTGAGTAAATTTTGGGAAATGTTTTACTTTTAGGAGTAGTTTTGAATCACTATACTTTTTACTTTTACTTGAGTAGATTTGTGAAGAAGAAACTGTTCCTCTTACTCCGCTACATTAGGCTACGTTGAGCTGTTACTTTTCTTTTATCCCTTTTATCCACGTACGCGTCAATCTCATGACATCACTGGGTGATTCTTTGGGAAAAATGTTTGTTTTTGCATGTTTTGTCACATATACACAGACTCAAACACACACAGAGTTTCTATGAGTTCATGTTTGTTCTAGTTCTGCCTGGTTAAAAAAGAAAAGTACAAAGGCTTGAAATTTTGTGCTACTTGTGCTTAATTTATTTTTTTATTCTGTTATTTTATTTATTTTATTATTTATTAAAGTACTTGAATTTACTTTAAGCTTATTTTAGTTTTAGCTATTTTTTATTAATTTTAATTTATTTTATTTTTTTATTGATTTAATTTGCCTGAAGATGATTATTTTATACTTTTGTCTGTTTGAATGGTTGTGTTAAAAAAAAAAAACAGACGTTACTCAACAGTTACTCAGTACTTGAGTAGTTTTTTCACCAAGTACTTTTTTACTTTTACTCAAGTCATTATTTGGATGACTACTTTTTACTTCTACTTTAGTCATATTATTCTGAAGTAACAGTACTTTTACTTGAGTACAATTTTTGGCTCCTCTACCCACCTCTGGCTACGATGCTATGAACATTGGATCCAACATTGTGAGTTTCCTGCGTAGGATTGCATGAACAGATTAATAAAACATCACCTGGATTCCGTTGTTCCCCAGCGTTCCTCTCCTGCAGACGAGCAGCGGTCCCACCAGCCCGGAGTTGGTGTCTTGGACGGGATCCGTGGCAGAGTAGTACAGGTAGGGGATGCAGGGGGAGTCGGAGGAAGACGGGCCTTCCAGGACCTGCCAGGTGTAGCTGAAAGTCTCCCCTGGACCAACGTGGGAGCCGGGCTTGTGCACACCTGCAGTGTTGCGGAGAGAGCACTACAATGACTCACATCTGGGTTTCTTTTGTTGTCTTTTATGCTTGAACATTCTGGATTTCCTCTGTCTAACTGAAACATGGCACAAACCCCTGGACTATTTCTCTCTAAATCAGACCACTCCCCCCAACTTCACCTACATTGAAAAAGCTTGCACTGAGGGGCGGTGTTGCAGCAATATATAGAAAGGACATTAAAACAACCTCCATCCCCATTCCCGACATTCCTTCATTTGAACACACTGCCTTCAAACTACCTGGCCCCACTCCTCTTGTCACCGCCGCCTTTTTTACTGATTTTCTGACCCAGCTCTGTTCCATCTCTCCCTCTGTTCTCCTCCTGGGTGATTTCAACTTCCATGTCAATGATGCAAATTGTAAACCTGCTACTGAGTTCCTGGACCTGCTACACTGCCTCAACTTCACTCAACACATCGACTTCCCCACTCACACCAGCGGCCACACCCTGGATCTCGTCTGCTCCTCTGGCCTCACAATTAATCAGCTCTCCAGCTTCAACCTCCACGTGTCTGACCACCTGGCAATCACTATGGACATCAACATCGCCATCCCCATCCCCACTCCCAAAGAATCACGCAAAATATCCTTCCGCAAAATCAAATCCATCTCCCCCTCTGCCCTCTCAGCCTCCCTTGCCACTCAGATGTCCGCCTCCCCTCCCCCGTGACCCGACAACCCCTCAGACCTCGTGGATTACTACAACCATACACTCTCCTCCTGTCTTGATCAGCTGGCTCTCATCAAAACCAAAACAGTCACTTTCACACGCTCAGCACCCTGGTACACCCCTGAACTCCAAGTCGGCCATTTTTAATTTATTGTGTAATTTTGGCGCAATTTATGCCATTCCTTCGGCAATTAATACGGCCCGAACCGTAACGTGCACCCAGGTGTGTTATACCTCAAAATGTGCGTCTTCATCTTGCGACTACGCGCATTACTTTTCTTTTTCAAAAGTGTTACCGTGGCGACGCTAGACGCGAAAAAGCGCGCATCCCCTTCATCTGATTGGTCCATATTTGATAGTTCTCCAAAAGTCACCAAATTTTACATGCAAGCCAGGCTTGGCGATACATTTGATATTTAATGGTTTGCATTAATGGGCGTGGCTTAACGGCTCAACAGCGCCCCCTAGAATACTTTTCTCTGCCATAACTTTTGAATGGTTTGAGAGTCGTGGGTGGTGTCATGGGACTCGGTATAGAGTCCTTGACCATAATTGGTGAAAATTAGCCCCGCCCCTTCTTCTGATTGGTTGTCCCTATTTCCTGCTATAACATTTGAATGGTTTGACATAGGAAGTCGTGGGTGGTATCGTTTCTGATATGCTTATGGGGGGCGGTGGCCGTGAGTGCGAGGGCCCGTTCATCGGTGCTTGCAGCTTTAATTAGTATTATTATTATTATTGCACCCTGGTACACCCTTGAACTCCACAAAATGAAATCCCGTAAATGTCAACTCGAACGACTCAAAAAGTCTGGTTTAACTGTTCATCAACTAGCCTACACTGATCACCTCCACCAATACAAAGATGCCCTCAACTCAGCTCGCTCCACCTACTTCTCCAACATCATACACTCTGACTCCTCCAACCCAAAGGCTCTCTTCTCCACAATAAACAAACTTCTCAAACCCAGTGACACAATCTCCAACTCCTTCACAATCACCAAGTGCAACGCCTTTCTCTCATATTTCCAAAACAAAATTAACACCATCTATTCTACAGTAACCTGACCACCTTCACCACTCCCTCCACCCCCCCTCCCCCCTCGACCTCTCAGCCCCTGTCTCACTTCTCTCCCATGTCCCCAGCGCTGCTTTCCAGTCTCATGGTGGGCATGAAAACCTCTTCCTGTGCTCTGGACCCCATCCCATCCACATTTATAAAAAACTGTCTCCCAGCCATCTCCCCACTCATCATCAACATCATCAACTCCTCCTTCAGCTCTGGATCAGTCCCCGACACCCTCAAACTGGCAGCTGTCACCCCCCATCCTCAAAAAACCTGGACTCAACCCTGACACCATGAACAACTTCCGGCCCATTTCCAACCTCTCTTTCCTGTCTAAAATTCTGGAACGTGCCGTTGCCACTCAGCTCAACACCCACCTCATCTCAAATGATCTGTTTGAACCATTTCAATCTGATTTCCACTCACGCCAAAGCACAGAAACAGCCCTCATCAAAGTCACCAACGACCTCCTTCTCTCCTCAGACTCCGGCCACCTCAGCATTCTCCTTCTCCTTGACCTCACAGCAGCCTTCGACACCATCAGCCACACCATCCTTCTGGAATCATCTCTCAACATCACCGGCTCCACCCTCTTCTGGTTAAATTCATATCTCACTAACAGACACCAGTTCGTCAGCATCAACAACTGCACCTCCTCCACTGCCCCTCTGTCACAAGGCGTCCCCCAGGGTTCGGTGCTTGGTTCACTTCTCTTCATCCTCTATATGCTCCCCCTTGGAAACATCATCCGCCGCCATCACCTCCACTTCCACTGCTACGCTGACGACTGTCCAACTGTACATCTCCACCAAATCCCTCACCTCTGAACCCACTCTACCCTGAGCAACTGCCTCACTGAAATAAAATCATGGATGCACTCGAACTTCCTCCAACTCAACTGCAACAAATCAGACATGCTTATCATCGGCCCAAAATCCCTCACCAAAACCGCTCACAACTTTACCCTCACCATTGACAACTCCACTCTGTCCCCCTCCACTCACATCCGCAATCTCAGAGTTATTCTGGACAACAACCTCTCCTTCCAACACCATGTCAACCACATCGCAAGAACTGCTTTCTTCCACCTCAAAAATATTGCCCGTCTCCGTCCATCACTCTCCCTCTCTGCCGCTGAAACCTTGATCCACGCCTTCATCACCTCCAGACTCGACTACTGCAATAGCATCCTCTATGGCTCATCTTCCAAGGTCCTCAATAAACTTCAATACATTCAAAACTCTGCCGCCCGCCTGCTCACCCACAGCCGCTCCCGTGACCACATCACCCCAGTCCTCCAGAAGCTCCACTGGCTCCCCATCCCTCAACAGATCCATTTTAAAATCCTTCTCCTCGCCCACAAAGCCCTCCACAATCAGGACCCCTGCTACCTCACCGACCTGCTCCACCGTCACAATCCCTCCCGCAGCCTCCGCTCCTCTGACGCCAACCTCCTGTCCCTTCCAGTCAGAACCAAGCACCGGACCTGGTACTATAACTGGTACTACCAACCTCCTGTACCCTCCAGTCAGAACCAAGCACTGGACCTGGGGTGACAGAGCCTTCTCCATCGCTGCTCCCACCCTCTGGAACTCCCTCCCCAAACACATCCGTGACTGTACAGACGTCCTAATATTCAAATCCCATCTCAAAACTCACCTTTATAGAACTGCTTTTAATGTGTGATTAATGTGCCATGTCATGTAATTAGGGATGGGAATTGATAAGATTTTTTCGATTCCGATTCCATTTTCGATTCTGCTTAACGATTCGATTCTTTATCGATTCTCTTATCGATTCTCATTTGGAAAAAAGGAGAAGAAACAATTTTAGTATCAACTTTGTTTTAATAAAACAAAGTTGATACTAAAATTGTTTCTTTGTTTCAATTTCTTTGTTCCTCTGATCTTTTTTGTTCAAAGATATAAAACTTTTATATCTTTGAACAAAAAAAATATAAGTGAGGTCTTAAGATGCCCCCAGCCTTGGGCTCCTCCATGGTGCCAGGGGGTCCCCACAAAATGATTTGTAATATACAGTAAAATATGTATTTAATATAAAATAATAATAATAAAATATTCTTCTGTAGAAATGAACTAAAAACAACAAATTTGTAGCAATTACACAAGAATGTCCAGTAACATGTTCAACACCACAAACTTAGTCACTGCTGGTGACATTCATCTATTCTGGCCTGATACTCTTCCCTGCCTTGATGAAAGGAGAAGCTAGTGGTAGATGCTCTTTAACTTCTCCATAGATGAGCTGACGAGCTGCAGCTGTGTCATGTAGCCGCGAACCCTACGCCATAGGCTCTGCGTTGGTGTAACGCGGAACCATAAATCAGCCTTACCACACGCCGGCTGACTCTGCGCTCCCAGCGCACCAGCCGGCAAAGTCCTAACAGTTTCCCCCCTTTGTTAAAATGTCCACATTGCAAGAATTGTCGCCCTGTTGTCATCCTTTTTGGTAAAATGTAACCAAACTTTAGAGCGTTTATGACGCTTTGTCCCCGTGTTTTCCTGGTGGGCGTGAATGCGCACGTTCCGCAACGTGCTTGGTGACGTCATTTGCGCCCACTGGAATCGATAAGGGAATCGTTTGCGAAAAAGGCAAACGATTCCTAGGAATTGAAACACTGGGAACCGGTTCTCAACAAGACCCGGTTCTCGATTCCCATCCATGTACTGTCCTGTGTGTCACGACTGGTGTGGTGAGGACCCAGATGCAGGAGAGCGAGAGGCAGGAGTTCAACAAAAAAAGGGTTTATTCCACAAAAAGGCAAGGACCAAAAACCAAAGCGCTGCTTAGCAGGATCAATAACACAGAAACAGAGATAAAAAAACTGGAGGAAAAACTTGGCAGGTCACATGGAGGAAAGCACAGTACGGAACCACAAGGAGCAAGGGAATGACAAGACCAGATATACACAGGGGATAACGAGACACAGGTGTGAACAATCAGGGCAGATGGGACACAGGCGGGGCAAAACAGAAACAAACTGGGGGAAATGTCAACCACTGACACTGTGTCATGTAATTGTCCTATGTGTACAGCTTTTATGATTTTTATACTATTGTAAAGTGTCTTTAGTGTCGTTGAGTGTACTGCTTTTATGATTTTTACTAATGTAAAGCGTCTTTGAGTGCCTTGAAAAGCGCTATACAAATAAAATGTATTATTAGTATCATTATTATTATTACAGACCAACGGATGCAGAGTTTTGTTACATTCTCCAGATTCCCTGAATCTTTTGATTATATCGTACATTGCAGAGGACAAGATGTTCAAAGTCTTTGCAAAGTTGTGCTGAGGAGAATTATTCTGAAATAGTTTTGTGATTTTTTGATGCAGTTTTTTTGCAGATTAGTGAACTTCCACCAGTATGTACTTATGAGAAACTTCCCCTTCCCCCTCACAAATTATTGCGATAGCCGCTACTACTGTTAAGAAACTGGTCGGATTCCCCTTTTCCTTTGAGATAATATTTTTCAAGAAATGGTCAAATGTCTCACTTTCAGCATGTGTTCAATTAACTCTCTTCAATTGTGGATAAAATATGAGTTTAAGAGTTTTTAAATAACATTTTACACAGAATTCTGACTTTTAGGAGTTGGGGTAGCTCTGTCTTGACTAAGACATCTCTAACATCAGAGAGACGCTCCCTCACCATCTTCATAGCTGCTTCCCTGGAACTGTTTGTCATAGTGAAGTCCGTGGGGCTGGATACTGTAGTTCATGTCAGCCTTGTTCATGAATGTCACTTTCAGAGTGTCTCCTTCCTCTGCCCGCAGGACTGGACCTGAAGATAAGATGTGTTTATAAACTGGGTGACAAACAAAAGCCACTCATAAAAGATGCCAGAGACAAAGGAGAGACTGGGACTTTCTTGCAACAGAAGGAGGTTTTACCCAGGATTCCCAAGTGTTTGGACTCAGGTGTTGATTTTGCAGTGGAGAAAGTTTCGTCTGTGTACTCTCGGTATATCACTTTCATGTATACCCCACCGATCCGGCCACGATTCTTCCCAAAAAAAACCTCTGATGCACTATGAGAGGAGAGAGTGGGTTGGGGGAGGGAAGGACGGAGATGGAAGTTACATTCATGAAGGCATTTACGATTTCCTGATAGAGGGAAACTGAACTTTAGAAATGAGTAAGCGCACACAGCAGCGTCATTATGTCAGGAAAAGGGACGCTAACAATGACGGGAAAACCTGAATCACTGCATCAGTCACTCATCGGGAGGCCGGACAGACGAGAAGCCTGTCAGAGTTAAGACGAATGGCAGACGTGAAAAGGCCTGATTATGCAACAAAACAAAGCTGGCCTGTGGATTCAGCTTGTGGAGGGTTTCATTTCAATTTCAATCACTCTCAGCTGAATAGAGGGAATGCGCATGACGTCACAGATGCGGCTTACGCCCACTGAGTGTCAGAAAGACTGAGTGTCAGCGTAAACTTTCAGTTTGAGCAACTGGAAAACATCTAAAATGGGAAAGAGCTGTTGTGCGATCGACTGTACTCACAGATTTAGCAAGAAATCAGAGTTATCGTTTTGCAGACTACCGAAAAATAAGCTTAAGAGAGACAAATGGATCGCAGAAACAACTGGATTCCAGGCACAGAAACGTGGATTTGCGGTTCCCATTTTGTATCAGATAATGTTGGATTTTTGGGTAGCTAACGTTAAACGGTCAAATCATAAAGTTCGGTGTCCTCATCACTTTAATTTCTACAACAAGTCCTGCCTTGAAGTCGGACCAAGCGTCAAGACTTTTGTAAGCCTTCAAGCTTTGCTTCGTGTATTTCCCCGGCGTAGAAATTAAGTACATATAAATATCAGGAAACTGGATTTGTGGCCAAATATTAATGTCCATGGACCACTGGTTCTTGGTAACTGTACCAAATATTAATGTCCATGGACCACTGGTTCTTGGTAACTGTACCAAATATTAATGTCCATGGACCACTGGTTCTTGGGGTAAATGTACGGGTCACTGTCAAGTCCAACTGACACTAATTTAAGCTGATAATCGGCTGTTATCCCGTCTTCTCCACTAGTTGCAGACATTTTTGCTGATGTTTTTGCCACTCAGTGTGAGTAAGAGGGCTGGTCCAGCGGGGAAGTGACGTCAATGCAAACCCTCTATACCAGGGGTGTCAAACTTATTTTGCTTGGCGGGCCGGATTTGAGCAATTTCTTTCTCGCGGGCCGCACGCTCAAAATAACAAAAACGGTGCGGAAATTTTTTTCTATAATTCTTTTTTTTTTTACTATTGTTATCTAATCCAATATCAGTTTAGTTATTATAAACTGATATTTATAATATATTTAGAATATTTAGTTCTTGAAATTTCTCGTTTTTTTTTCAAATTATGTAAGATACTTTTAATATCATTTTACAAAGATAAACAGAAACAAGTATGTTTTTTTTTTATATTTTGCTTTTTTATAGGAAATTTAATTAAAAGCAAAATCTTTCTTATTACATCCGAGAGTGTTTCTTTGTGATTTAGAGATTTTTCCAGTACAATTAAGTTTATTTATTTTAAAAAATTGGCGCAGATATTTACGCCAGTGTGCCCAAAAAGTCAGAACTTTTAACTGTTTTACTTTGTCACTATCCTCGTATTCAAAACTGAAATCCTCCGAATAAATATCTTCTATCATCTTTCATAACATCTTTCTTCTATCATGTAGTAGTGATATTTTTCCTGCGAAAAATATATAATAGTAGTCAGTTAATAAAAATAAACGACCGTCTACAAAGAAATAAAATCTGCAAATGCATTCTAGAAAATTAAAAAAATGTCGAAAACTGCTCTATTTGTGGAATAACGATGGATTTGTAGAAGAAATATATTATGGGATATGCTGCGATTCATGGCAATTATTTATGCCTTCCTTTTTAGTAAATTAACATTTTGTTTTTTTGCGTTGGAAACTTCTCGCCACACGCATGAAAATCTCTCTCGGGCCGAACATTTGACACCCCTGCTCTATACCCTCTAAACTTGCATTTTTTTGGTGCCACTCTTTTGCCACAGTTTAGATCTCAGACCTCCGTATGCGACTCATCGTATCATCCCATCTCGTCCACCCACCTTTGCTCAAGAAGAGGCACATTGCTCATCAAATCCTTTTCTGAGGACGCGTAGTTCCACTTGACTTTTTCGGCCGCCAGGTAGAAATTCCTCACAACTCCACTTTTGGCCGTGGGACCGGCCTCGTGTTTGCACTTCTTCACGGTGTAAAAGGCCTGCATCCCAGCTGGGGGGAAAAACAGAAACACAGGCACAAAACACGATTTACATGAACAGAAAACTATTTTTATCATATATAATGAACCTAACTAACATTAAATGATCAACTTGATTATTTTAGAATATGAAGATATTCCCAGAAAGGCTATTGTCAAAGGACTGGTACTGGACGTGTCAGCATTGTACTGTAACTACTTGATGAAAAAGCACTTGGTACTCCCATACTTCACGTGTTGTGTTGAAGTTTGGGGAAACAGTTACTAATGCACAATTAATCCATTAGTCACATTACAGAAACGAGCAGTGCGAATCATTCACACGGTTGGATTTCTAGAACTCATATTTTGTTCATTCAGTCATTACAAATCCATGATCTTGTAAAACATTACACATCAATAATCTTATTTAAAGCATTCAACAAATTACTACCAAGTAACATACAAGATTTCTTTCACAATTCGGGAGAGAACTCATAATTTGAAAGGATATGGAGATTTTAAAATACCTAAAGTTTGAACCAGTACCTTCTGGTATTGTTGTTCTTACCATTTCTGGTATGTATTATAAATGTATTATAAATGTAAGTTAACAGTTAACTTTCACCCGTGGTGACGATATACATCGTTCCTAATTTTATTTTATTTTTTAAATATTTTTATTAGGGGGTAAGGCACAGTAGAACAGGAATCAATTACACATTTACATTGAGTATCATATTATTTCTGTATGGCAATCTACAATATTTAGGATATTTGACACCATAACAATACTGTGCATCTCGATGAAATGAGAAAAAGATATACGGTCGACCTCATAGGATGTTTTTCTTGATTTAGGAACCGAACATTACACAATTCAACAAAAATAATGATAATTAAAGCTGCAAGCAGCGATGAACGGGCCCTCGCACTCACGGCCACCGCCCCCCATAAGCATATCAGAAATGACACCACCCACGACTTCCTATGTCAAACCATTCAAAAGTTATAGCAGAACATCGGGACAACCAATCAGAAGAAGGGGCGGGGCTAATTCAGGCCAACGAAGCTTAAGGACTCATTACAGAGTCCCATGACACCACCCACGACTTCCTATGTCAAACCATTCAAAAGTTATGGCAGAGAAAAGTTTTCTAGGGGGCGCTGTTGAGCCGTTAGGCCACGCCCATTAATGCAAACCATGAAATATCAAATTTATCACCAGGCCTGGCTTGCATGCCAAATTTGGTGCTTTTTGGAGAACTATCAAATATGGACCAATCAGATGAAGGGGGGGCGCGCCTTTTGGCGTCTAGCGTCGCCACGGTAACACTTTTGAAAGAGAAAAGTAATGCGCGTAGTCACAGGATGGAGACGCATATTTTGATGTATAAGACACCTGGATGAACGTTACGGTTCGGGCCGTATTAATTGCCAAAGTATGCCATAAATTGCGCCAAAATTACACAATTAATTCAAAATAGCAGACTTCCTGTTCGGTTTCGGCCATGGCGCCAAGAGACTTTTCTTTAAGTTGCGACATGATACAGGTGTGTACCGATTTTGGTGCATGTACGTCAAACCGTATTGTGGGGCTTGAGGCACAAAGTTTTCCGGGGGGCGCTGTTGAGCCATTTTGCCACGCCCATTAATGTAAACCATTAAATATCAAATTTATCACCAGGCCTGGCTTGCATGCAAAATTTGGTGACTTTTGGAGAACTATCAAATATGGACCAATCAGATGAAGGGGGGCACGCTTTTTGGCGTCTAGCGTCGCCACGGTAACACTTTTGAAAGAGAAAAGTAATGCGCGTAGTTGCAAGATGAAGACGCACATTTTGATGTATAACACACCTGGGTGCACGTTATGGTCCGGGCCGTATTAATTCTCGAAGGAATGGCTCATATTGCTCCAAAATTATGCGATTAATTCAGAATGTTCAAAATGGCCAACTTCCTGTATGGTTTCGGCCATGGCGCCAGGAGACTTTTCTTTAAGTTGCGACATGATACAGGTGTGTAACGATTTTCGTTCATGTACGTCACACTGTATTCTGGGGCTTGAGGCACAAAGTTTTTTCTGTCTGAACCAACCAGATGAAGGGTGGGCGCGCTTTTTGGCGTCTAGCGTCGCCACGGTAACGCTTTTGAAAGAGAAAAGTAATGCCTGTTGTCGCAGGATGGAGACGCACATTTTGATGTATAACACACTTGGGGGCACATTACGGTTCGGGCTGAATTAACTGCCGAAGGAATGGCATAAATTGCGCCAAAGTGACACGATTAATTCAAAATGGCCGACTTCCTGTTTGGTTTCGGCCATGTCGCCAAGAGACTTTTCTTTAAGTTGTGCCATGATACAGGTGTGTAGCGATTTTCGTGCATGTACGTCAAACCGTATTGTGGGGCTTGAGTCACAAAGTTTTCCGGGGGGCGCTGTTGAGCCATTTTGCCACGCCCATTAATGTAAACCATTAAATATCAAATTTTTCGCCAGGCCTGACTTGCATGCAAAATTTGGTGACTTTTTGGGCACGTTTAGGGGGGCAAAAAGGCCCTCCTTTCGTCAGAAGAAAAAAGAAAAAAAATTCCTACAGATACAATAGGGCCTTCGCACTGAAGGTGCTCGGGCCCTAATTAAAGCTGCAAGCAGCGATGAACGGGCCCTCGCACTCACGGCCACCGCCCCCCATAAGCATATCAGAAAAGACACCACCCACGACTTTCTATGTCAAACCATTCAAAAGTTATAGCAGGAAAAAGGGACAACCAATCAGAAGAAGGGGCGGGGCTAATTCAGGCCAATGAAGTTCAAGGACTCCATACAGAGTCTGATGACACCAGCCACGACTCTCTATGTCAAACCATTCAAAGGTTATAGCAGAAAAAAGGGACAACCAATCAGAAGAAGGGGCGGGGCTAATGTTCACCAATTATGGTCAAGGACTCAATACCGAGTCCGATGACACCACCCACGACTCATTATGTCAAACCTTTCAAAAGTTATGGCAGAGAAAAGTATTCTAGGGGGCGCTGTTGAGCCGTTAGGCCACGCCCATTAATGCAAACCATGAAATATCAAATTTATCGCCAGGCCTGGCTTGCATGCAAAATTTGGTGACTTTTGGAGAACTATCAAATATGGACCAATCACATGAAGGGGAGGCGCGCTTTTTGGCGTCTAGCGTCGCCACGGTAACACTTTTGAAAGAGAAAAGTAATGCGTGTAGTCGCAAGATGGAGACGCACATTTTGAGGTATAACACACCTGGGTGCACGTTACGGTTCGGGCCGTATTAACGGCCGAAGGAATGGCATTAATTGCGCCAAAATTACACAATTAATTCAAAATGGCTGACTTCCTGTTCGGTTTCGGCCATGGCACCAAGAGACTTTTCTTTAAGTTGTGCCATGATACAGGTGTGTACCGATTTTCGTGCATGTACGTCAAACCGTATTGTGGGGCTCGAGGCACAAAGTTTTCTGGGGGGCGCTGTTGAGCCATTTTGCCACGCCCATTAATACAAACCATGAAATATCAAATTTATCGCCAGGCCTGACTTGCATGCAAAATTTGGTGACTTTTGGGGAACTATCAAATATGGACCAATCAGATGAAGGGGGGCGCGCCTTATGGCATCTAGCATCGCCACGGTAACACTTTTGAAAGATAAAAGTAATGCGCGTAGTCGCAGGATGGAGACGCACATTTTGATGTATAACACATCTGGGTTCACGTTACGATTCGGGCCGTATTAATTCTCGAAGGAATGGCATAAATTGCTCCAAAATTACGCGATTAATTCAGAATGTTCAAAATGGCTTACTTCCTGTTCGGTTTCGGCCATGGGGCCAAGAGACTTTTCTTTAAGTTGCGACATGATACAGGTGTGTACCGATTTTCGTTCATGTACGTCAAACCGTATTATGGGGCTTGAGGCGCAAAGTTTTTTCTGTCTGAACCAACCAGATGAAGGGTGGGCGCGCTTTTTGGCGTCTAGCGTCGCCACGGTAACGCTTTTGAAAGAAAAAAGTAATGCGTGGTGTCGCAGGATGGAGACGCACGTTTTGATGTATAACACACTTGGGTGCACGTTACGGTTCGGGCCGTATTAACTGCCGAAGGAATGGCATAAATTGCGCCAAAGTGAAATGATTAATTCAAAATGGCTGACTTCCTGTTTGGTTTCGGCCATGTCGCCAAGAGACTTTTCTTTAAGTTGTGTGCTGATACAGGTGTGTAGCGATTTTCGTGCATGTACGTCAAACCGTATTGTGGGGCTTGAGTCACAAAGTTTTCCGGGGGGGCGCTGTTGAGCCATTTTGCCATGCCCATTAATGTAAACCATTAAATATCAAATTTTTCGCCAGGCCTGACTTGCATGCAAAATTTGGTGACTTTTTGGGCACGTTTAGGGGGGCAAAAAGGCCCTCCTTTCGTCAGAAGAAAGAAAGAAAGAAAGAAAGAAAGAAAGAAAGAAAGAAAGAAAAATTCCTACAGATACAATAGGGCCTTCGCACTGAAGGTGCTCGGGCCCTAAATATATAACTGAAAATTATTTTAAGTAATAATTAAGTATTAAAGCTACACAGTATACATTAGAAAATAGATGGATAAAAAGGAAAACAAACAAAAAAACAAAGCAAAACCAAAAAACAACCCAAAAAAAAGAAAGAAAAAGAAAAAAAAGAAAAAATAAAAATAAATAAAAAGGAAGAAGAAAGAGAGAAAAGAGAGAAGAGAGAGAGGGGGGTTCTGTCAATCAGGGGGCAGGGACTGGAGAGAGTGGAAGAATGTAAGAAAGGGAAGACACTTATTATAAAATTTGTAAGAGCTACCGTTCACTGAGTATCTGATCTTTTCCAGCTTCAGAAAAGACATGGTATCGTTGAGCCACTGAGTACTAGAGTACTCTAGGTACTAGTACTAGAGTACTCTAGGTACTAGTACTAGAGTACTCTAGGTACTAGTACTAGAGGAGCCTTAGTCGACTTCCAGTGGAGAAGCAGGAGGCGTCTCGCCAGTAAGGAAGTAAAAGCTAAAATGTCTAGTTGAAGTAAACCGGCTCTGGTTCCTCTGAGAGCCCGGATACGGCAACATGAGGGGAGACTTTTATAATCACTGAAAGTATGTTTGACATAGTGTCAAAATAATTCAACCAAAAGCGAGAAAGTAGTGGAAAAGAGTAGAAAATATGGGTTAAATTGCAGGATGAGGCATGACATTTGTCAGTGATACTGGGATAGATCTGTGAGTCGAGCTTTAAAAAAGTTGACTCTAAACAGCACTTTAAACTGTATAAGTGTAAGACGAGCGCAGGATGAACTTGTGTAAATGTTTTTAAGAGCTGTGTCCCAGCAGTTATCCTCCAAGTTTAGACCCAGTTCATCTTCCCAGGCGATCCTAACTTTAGTAACTGGAGAGAAATCGAAAGACTTTGGAGATCAGTGATTTTTGAAGTGGATCGTGGTTTAAAAGCAACTTCCACTGTAGAGTCGGTGGAGAGGAGGGAATAACTGGGTACAAAGCTTTAGCGCAGTGTCACATTCTTCCTAATTTTACACATTGTGGTTATGTGGTTATTGTGAGGCTCTTAAGACAATTGATGTTAAGTTTTATGTGTCGATTGGACAAATCAGAGAACCACATAATTGAAGCTTTAGTCAGCCCTTTGAAAAGCTGCTATAGATTCACCTCTAGGATAAGGTGGCATTGCTGCAATAGCTTGTATGTTTTATAAATTGAATATTTTGTATATACAAGCAATAGCTTGTATGTCTTATAAATGTATATTTAGGGCCCGAGCACCTTCAGTGCGAAGGCCCTATTGTATCTGTAGGAATTTTTCTTTTTTCTTTTTTCTTTTTTCTTTCTTTCTTCTGACGAAAGGAGGGCCTTTTTGCCCCCCTAAACGTCCCCAAAAAGTCACCAAATTTTGCATGCAAGTCAGGCCTGGCGAAAAATTTGATATTTAATGGTTTACATTAATGGGCGTGCCAAAATGGCTCAACAGCGCCCCCCGGAAAACTTTGTGCCTCAAGCCCCACAATACGGTTTGACGTACATGCACGAAAATCGCTACACACCTGTATCAGTACACAACTTAAAGAAAAGTCTCTTGGCGACATGGCCGAAACCGAACAGGAAGTCGGACATTTTGAATTAATCGTGTCACTTTGGCGCAATTTATGCCATTCCTTCGGCAGTTAATACGGCCCGAACCGTAACGTGCCCCCAAGTGTGTTATACATCAAAATGTGCGTCTCCATCCTGCGACAACACGCATTACTTTTCTCTTTCAAAAGCGTTACCGTGGCGACGCTAGACGCCAAAAAGCGCGCCCACCCTTCATCTGATTCGTTCAGACAGAAAAAACTTTGCGCCTCAAGCCCCATAATACGGTTTGACGTACATGAACGAAAATCGGTACACACCTGTATCATGTCGCAACTTAAAGAAAAGTCTCTTGGCGCCATGGCCGAAACCGAACAGGAAGTCGGCCATTTTGAACATTCTGAATTAATCACGTAATTTTGGAGCAATATATGCCATTCCTTCGAGAATTAATACGGCCCGAACCGTAACGTGCACCCAGGTGTGTTATACATCAAAATATGCGTCTCCATCCTGCGACTACGCGCATTACTTTTCTCTTTCAAAAGTGTTACTGTGGCGACGCTAGACGCCAAAAAGCGCGTCCCCCTTTCATCTGATTGGTTCATATTTGATAGTTCCCCAAAAGGCACCAAATTTGGCATGCAAGCCAGGCCTGGCGATAAATTTGATATTTAATGGTTTGCATTAATGGGCGTGGCAAAATGGCTCAACAGCGCCACCTGGAAAACTTTGTGCCTCAAGCCCCACAATACGGTTTGACGTACATGCACGAAAATCGGTACACACCTGTATCATGTCGCAACTTAAAGAAAAGTCTCTTGGCGCCATGGCCAAAACCGAACAGGATGTCGGCCATTTTGAATTAATTGTGTAATTTTGGCGCAATTTACGCCATTCCTTCGGCAATTAATACCGCCCAAACCATAACGTGCACCCAGGTGTGTTATACATCAAAATGTGCGTCTCCACCCAGCGACTACACACATTACTTTTCTCTTTCAAAAGTGTTACCGTGGCGACGCTAGACGCCAAAAAGCGCGCCCCCCTTCATCTGATTGGTCCATATTTGATAGTTCTCCAAAAGTCATCAAATTTTGCATGCAAGCCAGGCCTGGCAATAAATTTGATATTTCATGGTTTGCATTAATGGGCGTGGCAAAATGGCTCAACAGCGCCACCTGGAAAACTTTTCTCTGCCATAACTTTTGAATGGTATGACATAAAGAGTCGTGGGTGGTGTCATGGGACTCGGTATTGAGTCCTTGACCTTCGTTGGCCTTAATTAGCCCCGCCCCTTCTTCTGATTGGTTGTCCCTTTTTTCTGCTATAACTTTTGAATGGTTTGACATAGGAAGTCGTGGGTGGTGTCATGTCTGATATGCTTATGGGGGGCGGTGGCTGTGAGTGCGAGGGCCCGTTCATCGCTGCTTGCAGCTTTAATTTGTATTTCTTTTTTATACGTTTTATATTGTATTATCCTTATATGGACCTGTGTCTGCAATAAAGTTGATTAAATTATGAAATGCAAATACTGTAGAATAATTTTATCATAATTTGATATTGGTCTTTTGTTCATTATTCGTTCGTTCGTTCGTTTTTATTTATTTCGAACATGTATATGTTGAAAAAAAGATAAGAGAAACAAATACAGGTGGGCATTCCGCCACATAAAGAAGAAAAAAAAAACCACATCAAAAAACATATTTCAGTTACATGTTCGAAAAGGAGTGGGAGGAAATATAAACTTATTCAATCCCACCCCCTTTCCACAACTAAACATAAATTATATGCCTGTATTTACGCTTTATACTCTACACTAAATATAATCTACAATAAATATAATATAACTATGATATAAATATACTATGACTATGATATAAATATAACTATGATATAAATATAATACGTATATCTATACAAACATAAAAAGACAGCATGACTAAATAGCAAAACACACTGGTGATCTTTAAACAGTCTTCATTTTTATACCTCAAATAAACTGTCTTTATATTTCTTTTTAAATTCAATTATTTTTAAATTAAATTATTAAATAATTTTTAAACAAAATTATTCTGGTTTAAATGTTAAAACAGGAGGAAGCCTTAAAAATCTGTCAAGTTATTGATGAGAAACAGGGGTGGGATTAAATACGTTTTCTTTTCCCACTCCCTTTCGAGTGTTAATGAATTAATTTGAACATTGAACCTGCACGTCTACTGTTAAAGGTTTTTGCTAGTTTTTCTGCTGCACGCAGGTCACTTATGTTGTAAAAATGTTTGAAATAAATACAGTATGAACCTAACTGAACTGAACTGTGCTGTGCAAGCACAGTAAACGTATGAGTCAGTACCATGCTGGCTCATCCTGCTCAATGTCCAGTGGACTTTGGACGCATCCTGGCATTCTTCTAATACAACCACACAGCCTGCTGTGGGAATTCTCCCGACACAAAGCAGCGGTGCCCACCCCCAGAGCTGCATTCTCCCCGTCAGCAACTCCTCACTACCGGCTACAGCCGTGTCTCCCAACCCGGGGTCAGAGGTCTCTGGGGGCGCGAAACTTTGTCTGCTTTGAGGATATGCAGTTGTAAAAATTATATTGGCACATGTTAAAGGGGATCTATTATGGCATTTAATCCCTATTTTAAACAGGCCTTGAATGTCTTAAAAACAAGCTTTTGATTGTTTTTGCTAAATAAATGAGAAATTCAGCCTCTGAGCCATGTCTTAGGCCCAGTCCCAATCCCCCCCTAGTCCTACTTTTCAGTCCTACCCCTAAATTTTGCGCGTTCCCGTGAGGGTAGTGGTGTCCCAATTCCTCTTTGCATGTAGGGCTAGTGGACATAACGAAGGGTAGTGGGTATGAATCTACCCCTTCATAGTGAGGGATTTAAGATGCTAAACTTTGCGACCGAGGGCCTGAGAAAATTTCCCAGAATGCTTTACGTCATCATTTGCAGACTGAATAAAAAAAAAACAACATGGCGAACATTTCTTATTTTTTTGTGAATAAAATCAATATTTTGAGTTAGTTTCTGCATAAAAATGCGTTTTGATTGCATTTCTATCGAGAAATATATACCGTATTTTCTGGACTATAAGCCGCTACTTTTTTCATAGGTTTTGAACCATGCAGCTTATACAAAGGTGCAGCTATTCTGTGGATTTTTCTATTCTTTTTCTATTTTCTATTTTCTATTCTGGAGTGCTAACCACAATTAGAATAAAAACTAAGATAAAATAAATGCAAAAAAGAATGCACTACTTCTTCTTTAGCAGATAGAAGTAGGTAGAAGCAGATTTCAAACAGATAAATAGATAAATAAATACCGGTTATTTTTTCTCTTGGTTCTGTCCCGTTTTAATCAGCAAAGTTGCTGCCGTGTTAAAAGACACTGTTAGGAAAGGATCTATTTAGGTACAAACATGTACATCATTTACAGTTCAAAATCCTTCTGTACATGTAGTAAATATCTAATCTAACAACATAAATATCTGCGGCTTGCATATCTTTTTTTTTTTAATAGAGCGGATGCGGCTTATATACAGGTGCGGCTTATAGTCCAGAAAATACGGTATTTTACTTTCATAATATTCACTCAGTGAATGTAAATAATCACTCACTTTCCCGTTGTTGCGAAGATCTCACCATAATAAAGGCTGATTTTATGGTTCTGTGTTACGCCGTAGGGTCTGCGTCGATTTAACACAGAACCATAAATCAGCTCCTGAGCCGGCGGCTCTTCTCATCCCGAAAACATCGGAGCAAATTTCTTAACAGGCGTTATTTGGATAAACTGAGCCCAGGTTGGGGATCTTAACGGTTACTTTTACGCCTGAAAAAATATTAAAACTTAATAAAGTGGCATATTAACAGCGCTACAGCGGAAATTAAAACAGCTTTTATCTCTGGGCTTCCTGATATGGTGTGACGTATGTGCAAACGTAACTACGCAGTCGCTTACGTACCCGAACGTAAACCACGCAGTGACGGAGCAAGTGGTGTCCCAATCCCTAGGGAACATTACAAGGGCCCTACGCCTGTGGCTTCATTTTGAGGGCTAGTGGTAGAAAGTAGGGGGTGTATTGGGATTGGCCCTTTATCTTCCCATTCTCTAGCCTCATTATCTATGCAGGATTCTGAGTGGGCGGGGCTATGATAATGAGGCTCTGTGCTGATTGGCTGCCTGAATGACGTGATACACCGCCACGAAAAAATGGCGGAAGCTCCGGCCGGTGGAGGGGAGACTGCGGGGAGACTATTTAGTCAATCAGAATGCAGAACACGATGCACAATGCAAATCCGTGAAGCAGCAAGACGTGAAAGATGAACCGCGTTATAGCGAGGGATTACTGTAATCCAAGTCTGTATAAACCCACTTAGAAATATATTTTGGTAATTTTAAAATACTATATATATACATTATAATATAAGTTATTTAGCAGGATAAAAAATTAAAAACGTATTATTATATCATTATTAAACATTGTTAAACATTTTTGCTCTCATTTAAAAAGAGACATTTTTCAGAAATATTTTTACGTCCTTCCAATTATTTTTTGTGCGTATTTTATACATTGGTGACAAAAAAATGAAGGTGAGAAAATCAAAGTCATATGTATACAGGGTAAACCAAAGAGAAATGTATCAAAAAAACATCATTAATGTTCATTTTTTCAATTAAAGATTTGTAACGAATCACTTTACTCTTTTGGTGCCAGTATGTACGGGTTGGGGGGCCTGGCTGGTCTTTTTTTCTTTTTCTTATTTTTTTTTTCCTTTTTTTTCTTATTTTTTTCTTTTTTTCCCCTTTTTTCTGTTTTTTTCTCTCTTTTTCTCTTTTTCTTTTTTCTTCTTTTGTTCTTCTTTTTCTTCCTTTTTCCTTTCCTTTTTAATCTCGACATTTCGACTTTTTTCTCGACATTTCAACTTTTTTCTTGAAGTGCATAATGAAAAAAAAATCTTCCCCCAGTTATAACTAATATAGCTACATGTAGCATGTGTTGCCTTCATTCTAAGGCTGATACAAGACTCTTCATTTATTGCGGCTCCAGACATATTTGTTTTTTGTGTTTTTGGTCCAATATGGCCCTTTCAACATTTTGAGTTGCCGACCCCTGTCTTAGACACAAGTAGGAGCTGCAAGGAACAAAGGTTGTGAACCGCTGGGCTAGAGGGTCAGAGGTCAGAGCTGAGGCGTCCTACCCTCCATGTGGTCGTTAACCTGGCAGCTCAGCAGCCACTTCCCCGTCTTCTTGGGGATCATCTGGGCCGTGGCGAACGTGGCCGGGAACAGGCTGAGGGTGTCGGTTCGGTGGCCGCGGTCCAGCAGAGTGTTCCCTTGGAAAAAGGCGGAGTGAATGTCCACCTCGTTGCCCATGCCGAACAAATGCCAGGATACCGCTCGGTGTTGGCATAACTCCACTCCGGGCAGGTTACCAAACGTGAAGCCATTAATAGCTGTAACAGGAAACACAGACGGACTTTAGATAACTGGAAAACATAAACATTTATCTACACTTCTATAAGGAAATGGTACAATGCACACAGCTGCGTTGGTCGTAAAAATATCGCAAACTAATAGCACCATAAATTGTATCATCTGGGATAATTTTATGGTAAAACAGCTTGCAGTTGTCTGGAAACTCCTACCGTGCATCTGGTTTGACTCCTCAAACTCAGGGAAATCTACATTATCTCCATTGGGATCATTTAAGGTCTGAATGTTGTCGTCTAGATACCAGCTGAGGTTTTCGTCCACCACAGTGAACATCAGAAAGACATCCTGGTCCACGTCGTTGCGGGCAGAATCCGAACTTGAGGAAGCTTGCTCATTGGTATCCTTCAAGATCCCTGCAGTCATAGAAAAAACAAGAAAACAAGAACATTTATGCTGTGGTCTCCAGCCAGTTTTTCAAATTGTTATTTGGGGCTTAAAGTTTGAGAGTATCTTGCTTTGTTTCTGTTTAAATAAGCCATAAATAACCAACACCAACATAATTATTTGAAAAACAATGAAGAGTGAAAAGCAAGATTTCTACAGGTATTTACAACTACGTAATTACTTCAAAAAGGTCATTAGAAACTATACAGTAGCTCCAGAAGACCCAGTGCTGAAAGAGATATTACGTGCTTATTCATCAGAGCGAGCCAAGGGCACTATATCTACAATATATAAGGACTTCATGATTAAAAAAACCTACTCCACTGCTACATTAAAAATAACTGGGAGAAGGAAGGTAATTTTGAAATTCCCAAGGAGGAGTGGCATAGTTGTTGTGAGTTTCAGTGGAAATGCACCAACTCGCATACATGGAGAGAATTTGCATGGAAATGTTTAATCAGATTTGTTGTAACCCCTAAACAGAAAGCTCACTTTGCAGGAGGGGATTCACAATGTTGGAGAATGTGTGGGAGCCGGGATGCAAACCATTGGCATATATTTTGGGAATGTCCAGTAATTGTAAATTTTTTGGTTAGAGATGCACAAAATATTAGAAAACATGTTTCATATGAAAATACCATATCATTTCAAAACTTTTATTCTGGGAGAAACTAATTTTCTCACAGGGCATCTCAACAAATATCTATTTGGTGCTCTGATTTCTGCTGGCAAGAAAACCATCACACGTCACTGGCTGCATCCTGACCCCCCCACAATGGAGGAATGGACTAATATTGTCAATGAAATATATAAAATGGAAAGGATTACTTTCTCACTTCGGCTACACATGGATAAATTCACAAGGTCATGGTCAAAATGGGTCTCCTATACAAAAGTCACAATTACCTAGAAACTAAATCACTTGTCTCCACTCATTTACTTTCTCTGTCATTTCTCTGAAAGGACTGCCAGGTTTTATGCGTTTTATACGTACATAATTTTATGTGTGTGTATATCAAAACCCTTATAATATTGTAGTTTGGTCTCCCTGCAACTGAATGTAGTCGCTGTTACAAGCCCATACATCACGTTTTGATTCATCATTTTTTTTTTTGTTTGTCTTTAGTTAGTTCTGTTTGTTCGTTTTTCCTTAAAAAATATAAATGTACGCAGGTTTTGTTTCTTTCAACATTACACAACTATAGAGCAACAGCTATGTTTTGACATGCTGATGTTTTTCTTTCTCCCTGACAATAATTGTAAACCAATTGTACACCAGCTGTGTAATGTAAGATGTGAGTATAATAATAATAAAGAAAAAAAACAAAAGAAAGAAAAACAATGATGAACAATAAATGCGAACAGAACGTCTGCTAATGCCACCTTGAAACATACCTTTCTTGCACGTAAGAAGTGCACCAATAAGTCCCGAGGCGATGTCCTTGGGTGCGTCTACGTGGGAGTGGTAGACCCAAGTTAAGCAGTTGGCGTCGTCGTCTGTGGGGGCAAATTCTGGCTTGACCACCCAGCGGTACGTGTAGTTTCCTCCTGGAGGAACCGAGTCGTCCTGCTTCAAGCGTTTTGATGTCCCGTCTGGATAGAGAGCCCCTAGCGGATCCATTCACAATGTTTAGACAAAGTAGATCTGTTTCACATAAAGTTAACAGAAACCAACATGACAAATGATAATGATTCTTATACCCATGTGTGTGTGTTGAGAAAGGCATGGCCTGGTGTTTCTTGTAATTTAACACAAAGTGGCAGGTTTGAGATTCACATGCCACATGGTTGGAGAAGGATAACTGGTTATTGATCATCGCACGTGGTTTACTCAAAAACCTTGGCAGGACAGACAGATGAAAATGCCATTTGGACATTGAAATCGTCCTGGATGGGCTGGTTGGCAGGGATCATTAACATCTCAGGTTTGCTGAGGTTTAGCTGAAGGTGGTGTTCCTTCAACCATGCGGAAATATCTGGGAGACAAGTTGAGATTCGTACAGAAACCTTAAGCCTATTAGGTGGAAATTACAGATATAGTTGGGTATCATCTGCATAGCTGTGATCAGAAACCAAGGTTACGATCTTTCTTGATCACTTACTGGCATTTGCAAATCCCAGTTCCCATTACACTTTTACGCAAAAGAAAATTGAATCTCTGAAAGTTAAATAAACTTAGAATAGAACTGAATAAAACTTAATAGATAAAAGGCAGCACTGCAGGGTGTTTCCATTAATCGCTGTTTTTCGAATAAGCGTAATTCTTGTAATTCTTCTCTTCAAAGCAACGAAAAAGAAAATCTCAACGTTGAAGAAAATGGACAAAAACATCTTTAGTCTTTGACAAATTTTTGCGATTGTGCTACTACTGTTGAGAAACTGGTTGGACGATGAAGCAGCGGATGATGATTATTCAGAGGAAAAGGCCTGATGTGATCTATAATGATTAGTTAGTGTTATAACTAGTACTGGAGTTGAGGGGGGATGAGGGAGGATGGCATCCCCCCCTGAAATAAAAACGGTCCAAATCATCCCCCCTGTAAAACTGCCATCCCTCCTTTCCATCCCTTATGTCATTTCATCAATGAATGTGGTTTTACTGCTATTTCAACATTTAGAGTCATCACCAGAAAAATAACACCAGAAAAATAACTTATTTGACCATTTTCCCCTGTTTCAAGTACATTTTCACTTGAAATACCGGTAAGTAGAAAAATCTGCCAGTGGGACAAGATTTATCTTCTTATTCCAAGCAAAAAAATCTTGTTCCACTGGCAGATTTTTCTACTTATTTCAAGTGAAAATCTACTTGAAACAGGTGAAAATTGTAGTTTTTTCCAGTGATGAGTCTTGTTTTAAGTGTAATGAGACTTTTTTACTAAAATTAGACATTTTATCTAGAAATAAGACAAATATTCTTGTTAAGATTTTGAGTTTTTGCAGTGATCTATTTTACTTATCCTGTGAAGGACAGAGTCATATTGATAAGTTCAGAAAAGTGTTTTTTATTGTTGTGTTTTGATGTATTTGATGTAAGCCCAGTGGATATTTAAAGCTTACAGAAGGCTGCATTTAACTGCTGCTATGTCATTCCTGCAGTATTTCTGCAGGTGTTTTGGTCACTGCTATTATTTGTAATATATTATATTATTTGTAATCAGCACAAATTATCTGTCCCCATATGATAAAATCCACCATCCCCCCTGATTGTTTTTTACAACTCCAGTACTGGTTATAACACAACTTCATCTTATTAATGAAGCCGACAACAGCTGGAAACTAGACTTGGATGACTTTAGATTGATCAACTACTTCACATCCAGTGCTGCCAGAGACGTGGAAATGCACAAAACACTTTTGCAAATAAGTGGATTATGGAATTGCCTGAAAAACCACCGGTTTTAGGTCAATAGGTTTCAGATCAACGGGATTTAGGTCAAGACTCACAGAGGGTCACTTTCGATCAGCACATCTTTTCCTTTTCAAGCATCTTTTTGTGCTGTTTCAATATGTCCTTTGTGCCATTTTGTCCAACTGAAAGGCCCAAGACCTTTGTCCCAGCCCTGCACCGGGAATGCTGGGTAACAAGTCTCACTAATTGTCTGGTTTTATCAGTCCACATTTAGTGGTTTAAATACCAGAAACACCAGCACATCCCCACTTAGGATGCTTTTCCCTTAAAGGGAGTGTTTTTTCTGCCTATATTTTTCTTTTCGGACCTTTTCCTATAAACAAAACAATGTACGGCAGTGCAGAATTTGGTTTGTTCATTAAACAAACATTGTCCCAGAAAGACTAGACTCATCAGCATTTTTTTTATGGAGTATTCACATCAAAAACGTCCTTTTCTAAAGATCGGTAACTTATTTAAACAGATTAAAAGGGTGGAAATAACCATGTCTAAGGTACACTTTATGTCCACTTTTACTTTGCTTTATGAGGTCTGCAGGGACTGAAATGCCTTAAACTTCAGACAGGCTTAAGTGACTTTACACAGATGACCTTTTCACCTCTTTTATACTAATATGTTTTCTTCATACGACAAAGTCTAATAAAGCAACCGCTGATTTATTAGTTTTGGGTGTCTGCTGACAAATGTGCTTTCCTCCTTTTCTTCCATTCCTCGCTCTGCTCCCCCCTGGTTGCAGAGAGGTGGGTGCGGGCGAGCCAGGAAGTTATATAACAAAAGAAGTGCGGAGGTCAGAACAGTTAGAAGCAAGGTCTGACAAGATAAGGCCGGCGTTTCCTCTGGGGTGTTGACAGAAAACCACCTTCCACCCCCATCTACTGCCACCCCCAACATAAAATAATTCAAATTGTTAGTAAAGAAACATCCCCTGAATAGATATATAAAACTAGGTAGGTATATAGGTATATAAAACTTATTTAATTATTATTAAATAAATAATGTAGACAGTAGATGGGTATATGTGTATATGTATGTGTATGTATATTATATATATATATATATATATATATATATATATATATATATATATATATATATATATATATATATATATATAATATACTGTAAATAAATGAATATTTATTAAAAATGGTTATTGGTGCAAACTATGATAACTATACATGGTTTGCATTTGTTGATGTTATAAAATGTATGAATATGTATTTATTTTATTTACATCTAAATGTTAAACGGAAAGACTTTTTATTTTTTTCTTTATTTTCTGTTTTTCCTTTCTTTTTTATATGCTACTTCTTTAGGTTTGTTTTTAGTTTTTATTGTAATGTTCTGTGTATTATGTGTCAAACCCCAGGAAGAATAGCTGCAGTTTTGCTGCAGCTAATGGGGATCCAAATAAAACAATAAAACAATCACACTCCATCAAAGTAATATGACAATATATTTATATATAAATGTATATATTTCCTCTGTGCACACTTACACTCTCCCACATCTGCAGCCATTCAAGAATACAATATATCAGCTTGATTAAGTATTACATTTTTAAACAATTTTACATGTATTTCATGAAAGTATAACTTTTTTCTGTTCGTTTTCCGTCGGCTTTTCCATGTAGTCCTATTGTTTACTGTATTTAAAGGCGATATAAGGACATGTTGTCCAGTGGGAGTTTCTGTGCAACATGTCGTTGAGAGGAAACCCACAGAGCGACCTGCTACATGTCGATACAGCCTCTTTGTGCAGACGCTCTGATACTTACTGTACGATACTAGGCCTGTGTTGAAAAAAACGATTTTCCAATTCTAAATCGATTCTCATATTAATTCTTAAAAAATCAATTCGTATGTGTAAAGATTGATTTCTTCTTTTCATTATTACATTTTCGCCTGATGAACTTCAATCGCAGTAGTCACGTCATTTAATTCACACACGCGCTGTTGAGCTGTTGCAATTTCTTTCTTTTTTTGCACTTTAAATGGATATTGAAATGAATATTTGAGTTATTTATTTCTTAGTTATTTATTTCATACAAATAACTTTTGGAATTTTTTTGTTTATGCCCAAAAAAGGAATGTTTTGTTGGACACGAAAATAACTACTGCCATGCTTTTGCCTTTAAATATGTTTAAAGGTATGAAACATTAAGGTTTTCAGTTATAATTGCATGAATTGTCTATATTTCATTGCTTTATATACTTTCTTGGGGTTACATTTGCAAAAAATGCTAAAAACCAAATTCTCAAAAGTTAAAAACCCCCAAAAGACAGAAAATGGAAAAACTAAAAACGGAATGTGGGAAAAAATAAAACCGATTTCATCCGTCTCTGTTTCCTCCCTGGATGTGTTTGATAATTCTGACCCACAAGATGTTTCTGTTTCAGTTCTATCAGCATTCTGGGAGCTGATTGGTCCTTACAGCATCATTATTATTAATACTTGCTGTTGAATCTCAATATAATACTAGTAGTAATATGTTGCAGAACTACAGTCATATCATTCATGCAACAGCTCAAAAAACAGTTTTAATAACACTAACCCAAATCAATATCGGATCAAATCAAATCCTGATAATCGATTCTGAATCTTAAGAATCGGAATCGATTCTTGACATTTGAATGGATCCCAGCCCTGTACGACGCGTTCACTCTGAGACCGTTTTACCTTCTGAGTTCTTCTCGTAGAAGACGCCGTGGGGATGGATGGAGTAGCTCCTGCTGGCAAAGTTCTTCAGGTGCACCACGATGACGTCGTCCACCTCGGCACGCAGGATCGGTCCCAGGAAGCCCAGCCAGTCGGGCCGGGGAGCCAGGCGGCTGTAGGAACCGTCTGTGTACTGTCGGAACATGGCCTTCTTATAAACTCTACCGATGTGGTTGTCCTCCCGAGAGAGGAACACGCTGGCATGACTGATGTTGAAACAGACACGGGGACAAAAAGAGAGGAGAGAAGGATGAAAATGAGCCTCATTTTAATCTTGATTTGTCATTTCACAAGTTATGATCATATTTCACAAAACAGGATCAAATTATATTCATTTGGGCCAATAAAAGAGCCTATTCATGGTAATTAGGAATGGGTGATATTTTACCGTTCACGATAAACCGTCAAAATAATTCCCAACGGTAAGAATTTCTAATCTCGTGGTAAAAACGATAAATTCCCGTTGATGATGTTTTTGTGTAAAGCTGATTTATGGTTCTGTGTTAAATCCACGCACAACGTACGTGAAGGAAGGAAGGAAGGAAGGAAGGAAGGAAGGAAGGAAGGAAGGAAGGAAGGAAGGAAGGAAGGAAGGAAGGAAGGAAGGAAGGAAGGAAGGAAGGAAGGAAGGAAGGAAGGAAGGAAGGAAGGAAGGAAGGAGAGAGCAGGAGGAAAGAAGGAAGGAAGGGAAAAAAGAAGGAAGGAAGGAAGGAAGGAAGGAAGGAAGGAAGGAAGGAAGGAAGGAAGGAAGGAAGGAAGGAAGGAAGGAAGGAAGGAAGGAAGGAAGGAAGGAAGGAAGGAAGGGAGAAAACAAGGAAAGAAGGAAGGAAGGGAAGAAGGAAGGAGAGAGCAGGAGGAAAGAAGGAAGGAAAGAAGGAAGGAAGGGAAAAAGAAGGAAGGAAGGAAGGAAGGAAGGGAAAAAGGAAGGGAGGAAGGAAATGAGCCTGAAAGAAAGAAAGAAAGAAAGAAAGAAAGAAAGAAAGAAAGAAAGAAAGAAAGAAAGAAAGAAAGAAAGAAAGAAAGAAAGAAAGAAAGAAAGAAAGAAAGAAAGATAAATTCCCGTTGACATGGTGGATCTGAGAGTGAGATAGATTTATAGTTAAAAGATGGAGTTGAATTGGTATTTTTTTTATCGTCATTCTTATCGTTATCGGGATAAATGCCAGAAATGATCGTGATACATTTTTTAGTCCATACCGCCCATCTCTAATGGTAATACAATTCAACTAAAGTTTCCCAAATAATTAACTGAGGCTCACAAGGGATTATGGCATTTGATATAAACTATACAAACCCATCCATCCGTTATCTATCTCTCATTATTATTCAGGATCACAGCAAAAATACATGTCATGTCCTGTAAATATTGTGTAATTTCAAAAACATCTGTTAAATCTGGATGATTTTTCCTTTTTTCTGTCATGAAACGAAGTCATTAATATGAATAAAATGCCACTAGAAGCAGGAACATTCCTCTGCTGGGATAATGTTTAACCTCTATGGCTTTTTATAGCTATTTTTAGGTCCAAATATGTGCTTGTCATTGTTAGTGCCACATACAATAGGTTGAATAAACGGGGACAAACAGAAAACCAAGGAGGATCAAAGACGGCTAAATGCTAAAACTGCTTGTTTTGAGTGAAAGTAAAGCTGGAAAGTTGTCAAGTCTGACTGAGTCGCTCAGGAAAGTCCAGCATGACGCAACACACAGCTGTCCCGTCGTGCTCATTACGGGGTGAGATCCTTGCACAAGAACAGACACATTTTTTCATGTAAATGTAATAAAAAGTCAAAATCCCATAAGCTATTCTGTAGGATCAGCATGCAGTACGTGCAAACTTACCAAGCCTTATCTTATCTTCAGATCACATCACAACTCATCCTGTTTACCCCTTTAGTTTACAGTTTCTGCACAGAAGCCAGGATGTCTATTTCCTTTAGAAACTGAAACTCGGGAGGAAACTTCCTGGTTGAATAAGTGTGAGGTTAATGGTTTGACTATATATTGGGTATTGGGTGGTTAAACCCCGGCAACTTTGACACCAGGGGCTAAAAAAGGGACGTTCCCAAAACCTCTAAACTGCATAGAAATGTATTTATTTTATATGAAAAAAAAAAATGCTTTGATTTAAAGTTTAAAGTGCTTTAATAGCATTGAACGTGCATGACTGTACAGACAGCCAACCCTCTGCTACGTACGTCCACATCAGCCCAGATGTAGAATATAACCTACAGGTGAAGGTCGGAACATTAGAATATGGTGTAAAAGTTCATTTATTTCAATAATTCAACTTAAAAGGTGAAACTAATACATTACATAGTCTCATTACATGCAAAGCAAGATGTGTTAAACCTTTATTTGTTATAATTTTGATGATTGAATTGTTTATTGATTTCATAATATAGAGATTTTTTATTTGGGATTTTCATAAACTATGAGCCGTAATCACCAAAATTATAACAAATAAAGGCTTGAAATATCTCACTTTGAATGTAGTGGGAAATAATATATTTGTTTCACCTTTAGTTGAATTTACTACAAATGAAGTTTTGCAATACAAGACTGTCTCAGAAAATTAGAATATTGTGATAAAGTTCTTTATTTTCTGTAATGCAATTAAAAAAACAAAAATGTCATACATTCTGGATTCATTACAAATCAACTGAAATATTGCAAGCCTTTTATTATTTTAATATTGCTGATTATGGTTTACAGTTTAAGATTAAGATTCCCAGAATATTTTCTGATTTTTTTGAGATAGGATATTTGAGTTTGAGTGGCCATGGCCCCCCTACAAATTTGCTGGCCACCCCACTTGTCTCAATAAAAACAAAAAATAAAAACACTTGCCGGTCACATAGATTCTATCGTCAGTTATGCGTTTCATCCCAAATCATTTGGGCCAAATGCTCAGCCAGCACGGCCCAGGAGGCCGCTCTTGATCTGCAATCACTGACAGTAGAACTATAGAGAGTCTGCATTGACGTCACTTCCCCACTGGACCAGCCCCCTTACTGCACTGAGTGGCAAAACATCAGCAAAAATGTCTGCAAATAGTGGAGAAGACGGGATAACAACCGATTATCAGCTTAAATTAGCGTCAGTTGGACTTGACAGTGACCCGTACAGTTACCCCAAGAACCAGTGGTCCATGGACATTAATATTTGGTACAGTTACCAAGAACCAGTGGTCCATGGACATTAATATTTGGTACAGTTACCAAGAACCAGTGGTCCATGGACATTAATATTTGGTACAGTTACCAAGAACCAGTGGTCCATGGACATTAATATTTGGTACAGTTACCAAGAACCAGTGGTCCATGGACATTCATATTTGGTACAGTTACCAAGAACCAGTGGTCCATGGACATTAATATTTGGTACAGTTACCCCAAGAACCAGTGGTCCATGGACATTAATATTTGTCCACGAATCCAGTTTCCTGATATTTATATGTACTTAATTTCTACACCAGGAAATACACGAAGCAAAGCTTGAAGGCTTACAAAAGTCTTGACACTTGGTCCGACTTCAGGGCAGGATTTGTTGTAGAAATTAAAGTGATGAGGACACCGAACTTTATTATTTAACCGTTTAACGTTAGCTACCCAAAAATCCAACATTACCTGATACAAAATGGGAACCACAAATCCACGTTTCGGTGTCTGGAATCCAGTTGTTTCTGTGAATTGCAGCGATCCATTTGTCTCTCTTAAGCTTATTTTTTGTCAGTCTGTAAAACGATAACTCCAATTTCTTGCTAAATCTATGAGTACAGTCGATCGCACAACAGCTCTTTCCCATTTTAGATGTTTTCCAGTTGCTCAGACTGAAAGTTTACGCTGCCACTCAGTCTTTCTGACACTCAGTGGGTGAAACCCGCTGTCAAGTCGCATCTGTGACGTCATGCGCATTCCCTCTATTAGTCTATGCACATTAGACCATTAGTAACACAATAAACCTAATTATATCAGTAGGCGTTTCTTTAAGTATTTCTGAGCCTGTATGCTATAACAGTATAATAAAATCCTGTAATGATGGCTTTCAGTTTTGGTTCCACCCCAAGAATTTAAGTGGCCCCATCTGGCCCCCCCTATGAAAACTTTTTGGAGACGCCCCTGGATTATGGAGGTAGATTTGTGTCTTAATTATTCAATCAAAAAAAAGATTGCTTCAATCAAAAAATATATTTTCAATTAAAAAAAAATTCACTTCAATCAAAAAAATATATTTAAATCAAAGAAAAAAAGTGTTTGAATGCAAAACATTATTTGAGACTCAAAAAAAATACATTTGAACACTGTTTTTCTTTGATTGGAAATGTTTTCTTTGATAGAAGTGAAGTTTTTTGTTTGAAGCAACTTTTTTTGCTTGAAATAGTGTTTTTTTTTTTGTTTGGGCCATATTATGGGTTTGTGTCTTTATCATTTAATCAAAAAAGAAGTTGCTTCAAAAAGAAAAAAATATTTTCAGTGACACTTGTCACTCAAACATGTCTGTCTATGGGCTGAACAATGGGGAAGCATCCGCCCAGGGATGTTTGTGTCAAAATGATTCAATAAAAAAAAAGACTTTTTTCACTTCAATCAAAAAAAAATCACTTCAAATCGAAAAAAATATTTTAAATCCAGATAAAAGTGTTCAAATGCAATTTTTTGGGTCTCAAATATTTTTTTTGCATTCAAACACTTTTTTTCTTTGATTGAAAAAGTTTGTGATTTTTGAAAGTGATTTTTTTTATTGAAAATGTTTTTTCTTTTTGAAGCAACTTCTTTTTTGATTAAATGATAAAGTAAATGATAAATAAATGATGATAATGATAAGTAAATGATAAGTGATAATAAATGATGATAGATGATAGATGATAAGTACTTTTTTCACTTCAATCAAAAAAAAATCACTTCAAATCGAAACAAATATTTTAAATCCAAAAAAAGTGTTCAAATGCAATTTTTTGGGTCTCAAATATTTTTTTGCATTCAAACACTTTTTTTCTTTGATTGAAAAAGATTATTTTATTTGAGTGATTTTTTTTTATTGAAAATACTTTTTTCTTTTTGAAGCAACTCCTTTTTTGTTTAAATGATAAAGACACAAATGTCCAACCCATAATATGGCCCAAACACAAAAAAACACTACTTCAATCAAAAAGGTTGCTTCAAACAAAAAAAACTTCACATCTAATAAAGAAAACATTTCCAATCAAAGAAAAACAGTGTTCAAATGTTTTTTTTTGAGTCTCAAATATTTTTTTGCATTCAACCACTTTTTTCCTTTGATTGAAAAAGTTTGTGATTTTTGAAAGTGATTTTTTTTATTGACAATGTTTTTTCTTTTTGAAGCAACTTCTTTTTTGATTAAATGATAAAGACACAAATGTCCTACCCATAATATGGCCCAAACACAAAAAACACTACTTCAATCAAAAAGGTTGCTTCAAACAAAAAAACTTTTTTGAGTCTCAAATATTTTTTTGCATTCAACCACTTTTTTTCTTTGATTGAAAAAGTTCGTTTTATTGAAGTGATTTTTTTATTGAAAATACTTTTTTCTTTTTGAAGCAACTCCTTTTTTGTTTAAATGATAAAGACACAAATGTCCAACCCATAATATGGCCCAAACACAAAAAAAACACTACTTCAATCAAAAAGGTTGCTTCAAACAAAAAAACTTCACATCTAATAAAGAAAACATTTCCAATCAAAGAAAAACAGTGTTCAAATGCATTTTTTTGATATTCAAACACTTTTTTTCTTTGATTGAATTTTTTTTTTTTTGATTGAAGTGAACATTTTTTTCCTGTGCGTTGCGTCAACTCACGGGTCGTCCTCGATGTCTCGGCCGCTGAGCAGGTTCTTCCCACTGGGTGCGTAATCCCAGGAGTCCTCAATGATCCCCACATAGTAGACCCGGTCCCCGCTGACGGCCGCCAGCAGAGCGAGCAGACCGAGCAGAGCCAGCCCGAGCAGCCGCACGGTCCGCTCCATGTCCCGGGGAGCGCCGTGGAGAAACTGAAACTAAAGTGCGCCTGCTGAGCAGTTACGAAACTGAACTGGACACAGTCGCTCTATTCACAGACGCTGCGACCGCCTCCATGCGGTGCCGGCACAACACCAGCAATTAAATTATTAAAAGAAGAAAAAAGAAAAGTAAATCAATCTAATTATGTCAGAATTCCGTTAAGCACCCATGGGAGCTGTAACTCGACCATCTCTCTCTTTCTCTCTGAAGTTTCACTTTTCACATTCTGTTAGAAAAAGGTTGCAACACTATGACATATTTCTTTCATTAAAGATACAGGCTACAACGTTATTTATAAATCTGTAATCGATCTTTTGGAAAACATAAGGTCATAAATGAATGCAATGGGTTCGAAATGCATCATAAAGTAATTAGTTTAGGTTTAACATTTGGAGATAAAGTGGCAACAAAGCTTAAGTACTTCACACCTGATGACTTGCAGTTTATTATAGATTTAACTAGTTTATGTCATCATCAAAAGACACGTCAGGTTCAATGAATAACTTCTAAACCTCCTTGAAATAAAAATGTTAACTATATACAGGACTGTCTCAGAAAATTCGAATATTGTGATAAAGTTCTTTATTTACTGTAATGCAATTAAAAAAACAAAAAAGTCATACATTCTGGATTCATTACAAATCAACTGAAATATTGCAAGCCTTTTATTATTTTAATATTGCTGATAATGGCTTACAAGATTCCCAGAATATTCAATTTTTTTGAGATAGGATATTTGAGTTTTCTTAAACTGTAAGCCATGATCAGCAATATTAAAATAATAAAAGGCTTGCAATATTTCAGTTGTAATTAATCCAGAATGTATGACATTTTTTTTTTTTGTAATTGCATTACAGAAAATCACAATATTCTACAGTATATGTACAGTACAGACCAAATGTTTGGACACACTTCCCCATTTGTTTGAATGAGAAGGTGTGTCCAAACCTATATATATATATATATATATATATATATATATATATATATATATATATATATATATATATATATATATATATATAAATGTTTTATAGTTTTTATAGCTTAAAAAAAAGCTTTTTTCTCTTTCTTTACACTGATTTTCATTCTCATGGAGTCGTTGCTTTGACTTGTGCTGAGATTTTTAATGTCAGGTTTCATTGTTGCAGCAGGTTTGTGTAAATAAGACATGATTCATCGTTTCAGCAGGTTTGTGTAAATAAGACATGATTCATCGTTTCAGCAGGTTTGTGTAAATAAGACATGATTTACAGTGTGTAAGTTCCTGGAGCAGCACACACTTTACCATCAGATGGTCAGGGCGACACCTGCTGGCCAGGTTTGAGCAGTGCAGTCAGAGAAATCAGTGTGGGAACCGGAAACTACACCTGGAGGCAGGTAACTACTTGTTTGTAACGGGAAATCCAATTTCTCTGTTTATTCAGCCTGAACAACCTGAGATACAGATCACTAGATATCCTGGATATGAACTAACTAGTCCCTTTGGTTACGTTCTCTTTCTGTTATTTGCATGGGTCATCATGAGGTCAGTAAGATCAGGACTTGATCACATCAGCTTTCCACTTGGTGGCGTTGATGCTCACTAACCCTGGTGCATCTTCTTCTGCTTCAGGTGAAGGGATGTCTGGACTCGGGGTGAAACCCTCGATGCATCAGGAGGAGTTGTCTCGTCTGGACACCAGTAAGAGGCTACTATAGCAGTAACAACCTGATCTCACAAAAATCCGTGAAATTCCCACGACCTTTCACCACTATTTTCCGTGGTATATACACGGAAAATGGTATAATTCCGTGTGAGCACCACGGATATTGTACCATGCAAAGTCAATGGGATTCGTTGTCGTGATATATACACGGATTATGACATTATTATTATTTATATATTATTCTTTATTATAGTGGCTAAATTATGAGTTTTTGTCGCACAAGGTACTGTTTGTTAATGTCAGTTTGTAAAAACATGTTTTTAACGCTGTTTTAGCAGTGTTTTATTGAGGTTTTAATGGGAACACCACAGATATAGTACTATACGAAGTCAATGGGATCCGTCACCTGATTTGACTGCTGTCAAACCATTGAAATAAGGACAAAACGATAACAATCATGCCATAGATATGGGCCAGTAGGGCCCTACTCTACCTACTAGTAGGCGCAGGAGGCTGTTATCGCCCCTTTCTATGGCTAACCCCATGTTATTAATGTTCAGTAGGCACAGAAGTTTTGTTATGAAGCTCACACCTCACCTCCCTTTTTTATGTATTTAGCTAGAATTTTAAAACCTGAACAATAGAATTCAACGTAAAATGCCGGATCTTGTCCATTAAAAACAATACTTTTTGGAACATAGTGTAATGACCACAGATAGATAAGGCCTTGCCCGCCTGGGCAACACATCAGCATTTGGGCGACTGGTTATTGCAGTTGACTGTGGTCTGGGAGACTGTGGTTTGAGACACGCTCTGGGCATGACTTGTTCGCCACGGTATTTTCCTCATTGTGTTATGGTTTTCTTTTAATATCTTTAACATTTCTAAACACAAAAACACGAAAGTGTCCTTGATAATTCAATAATACAATAGGTTCATGTTAAGGACATCCATTTTAATTAGTTCTCCTTCGATTATGACATGTTATTAATGCTCAGTAGCCACAGGAGGTTTGTTATGTATTGTTATAGGTTGGCCTATGAGTCCTATTTCGTGTTTATTTTTGCACAGTTCACTAACGCTTTGAGCTAGGAGGCTGAAATTCTAGACTCTGTATCAGGAGGTGACTCTCATCCACTGTGCCGAGGTCCAGACCCGTGTGACCTTCGGAAGTGCCAAAGGTCACCGTGTGTGGTGCCTTTTTCTGGCCTTTTTTGTGTTTTTTGAATAATTCACTAACGCTTTGAGCTGGGAGGCTGATTTTTGATTATGTTGCAATGCAGAAGGCCCTTTGCTAGGATCTTTTGGTCCCGTGGCTGTACGACTTCCACAGAGCTAGTTGGCGTTGCAGAGGGTTCACAGAGTTGAGACTTGGCAAGCCCAATCTAGGCCAGTTTCAACAAATGAAACTGGCCAGAACAAATTAGCTGGCATCCCTGGGAATGAAAATAATTTAACCGCATGCCATACCTCCATTTATCTGCAGTATCATTCAGGGACAGCTCTCTTCACTCAGTTTAGAATCACCAATTAACCAAACCCTTTATGTAGGGAGTGAATTTACGCAGGATAAACAGAATCCATTGTCCAGGCAAAAAAATAAAGTTTCCAGAGATTCCATCTGCCAAATCTTCACTTTAGGGTGGGTTTTTCATTTTATGTTGGAGCCATTTGTCACTTTTGCATTATTTAATAATTTATTATTTAGATAGTTTTTGTGGTTTAGTTTTGGGAACACACTTTTAGTTTGTTTATGATATTTAGTATTGATTAAGTTTATTTTGGTACTTAACCATACTTTTATTTTGAAGGTACCGGGCAGCTGGAGCGCATTGTTCTTTGTTTGTTTGTTTGATAATGTAATAACCTCAAGAAACTTTATTTTTGGCCTGGACAATGGACTCTGTTTATCCGGCGTAATTTCACTCCCCAGGTGTCTCAGTGGCCGTTTGATTTGATGTAGTTTATTCTAGTTTGATACTTTGAGTTTTTTAATAATTCACCTGGACAAACAGCCACTACACTAATCTGTTGGGACGGTTGAAGGAAGGTGATGCTGCCACCACGGTGCAAAGCTTGGCCACGAAGATGCCTGACATCTAATTTCTCCTGGCCAGTGTAATTCGTTTGATTTGATGATTCTTCTTTAGCCAGTTATTAGTACTTTTGGTCAGTTTCAAGTTATTTCAGGGAGCATTGTGGGTTTTTCTGTCTTTAACAAAAGGTTACCAACACATTTCCCAACAAGGGAGCCTCTGTGTTGTGGAGATGCAGATTGTTGGTAGTCGGTAGTCTAACTTACTTCCTTAAATTTTATTTGAGAGGGACCATATGCAATTAAAAACATAAATGTAAACATTTGATGCATTGCACCAGAATTAGCCATAGGCTAATTTGCATCTGCAGTCCCCACAATAAGGAGGGTTTGGCCTCGGGTAAAACGTTCCACATATCCAATCTTTTATCAGCTGGTTCATTTGTGCTGCCAGGTATTGATGACGTGTAGTCAGTTCCTCCAGTAGCTACACACCCAGTATGTAGATGTGTGTGTATCCAGGGGTAAATGGATCCTCATGTCATTATTCTGCCACAGATACGACATCATAGAACATCCTGTTTATTCTCTTGACTTCTGCGATGCATCTTCTCTGTTGTGTAGCCAAACATGTGACCCGTCGTTAAGCAGATTCCATCCTTCAAACCCTGAGATTGTGCTGTATTTTTTTTTTTTTATTCTTTATTTAGGTATGGCAGTACATATCACAAAGTAAAAGCAGTAATATTCTTATCCACAATCCAGTTTTTTCATTTTAAGTAAACATATTAAGAGATAAGAAAAGGAAAAAAGAAAGAAAAAAACAAAAACTACAAAGAACTCTATACAATCTGGGAGAGACAGACTATAAACATAAAACCTCCATACAGAAGAAAAATAACATGATTCTCAGTTGGGTGGAGAATGAGAATAAGGATAATGATGTGATATTATTAGTGTCTTTAGATCATTCAAGAATATGAGAGAGAAGGAGGGGAAAAACAAAACAAGTTTTATCTATTCAATACCTCATTCATTTCATTTCATTTCGTATACAATTTTACAAACAAATCTTTCTGGAGACGGACGCTAAATGTAATCTTTTCCATCATATATATACATATATACATGTATATATATATATATATATATATATATATATATATATATATATATATATATATATATATATATATATATATATATATATATATATATATATACATACTGTATATATATATATATATATAATTAGCTAAGTTTGTTATTGTGGGAGCCTCAGGGAGCAACCAATGTCTCGT
Organism: Cololabis saira; assembly: GCF_033807715.1. Taxonomy (NCBI): domain Eukaryota; kingdom Metazoa; phylum Chordata; class Actinopteri; order Beloniformes; family Belonidae; genus Cololabis; species Cololabis saira. The sequence goes on from NC_084600.1 coordinate 41,111,876, forward strand.
GAGCGCTTTTTTAGCGGCAGTTATCAAAATGCCAAATAGATATTCATCTGACCGTCCTGTCAGGAAATAAGTCCTTCCCAAATAAAGTACAGAGAACTCGTAAGTCAGATCAGCAATAAATATTAGTTTCAGTGTCCTGTGAAGCTCTTTCCAAAAGGGTTGTATCACTGTTCCCAGAAAACATGCCGGTGGGTAACTCCCTGAAGCCGCACCGTCTCCAACATCTGGTCTTACTCTCATCCATATACGCTTTTTGTTTTGGTGTGATAAAGAATCTTATCAGACATTTCCACCCAAACTCACGCCATATGTGGGAACTTGTTCCTTTTTTTAATGAAATTTACATATTTCAAGCTATCTATATCTCCATTAATATATACTGATTTATAGTTATATGTAGATATGTCGATATATAGATTTATAGTAATTTTTATGTATATAATTGGAGGTAAATATATGAACCAGTATATACAGCATATCTACTCTTATATAGTTATTCAAGTATATTGTTATATCATTGCTGTCTATTGTTCTTTATTATATTGTAGTATTATAGTAAAGTAATGATAATGTAATACTATACATTATAATTACTTCTATTATTACATACATACATAGTAGCACAACTAAATGATGGGTGTTTGTTTTGTTTTGTTTAGTTTGCCTTGATTTGTTTTGATTTTTACTACATTTATATATACACATAATTGAGTATTATATCACTGTAATAAACAGTTATTAAAGTAGATATGTGTGTTTTATAAGTAAGCTTATTGAAACTCTTGTTATATGTAAGAATGTATGTAGATTCAGGGGTAGGACTGGATAAGTGTTTACTTCAATCCCACTATATATATATATATATATATATATATATATATATATATATATATATATATATATATATATATATATATATATATATATATATATATATATATATATATATATATATATATTTATGTATTCTGTTATTTTTTACTTTTTTGTATTCTTTTTTAACATGCATGTTCGAAATAAAATCTTCAAATCCAAAAAATCTAATCAAACCTTATCCTTGAGAAGCTTTGTTATGATCGTGCATCTCAGCTCAGTTGTGTTCATGTTAGTTTAATTACCCCCCCCCCCCCCCCCCCCCGACTCAGATACAAAGAGAACTGGGGGCAACACATGCAGTGACCCCTACAGCTCTGTTCATGGGAGTTCCTGGTTCTGTTGTGGTTTCACCACCATAGCAACTCATCTGCTATTGGCTGTCACCTGTTACCAGAGCGTGTGTGTGTGTGTGTGTGTGTGTGTGTGTGTGTGTGTGTGTGTGTGTGTGTGTGTGTGTGTGTGTGTGTGTGTGTGTGTGTGTGTGTGTGTGTGTGTGTGTGTGTGTGGCTGCTCCCACTTGGATTCCTGTGTGCTGTTTGTTCGGGCAGCCAGGGGGGTTTGAGTGCTGCAGTTCTTTGTCTGATTCTGATTTGTTTGATTTTGAGTTTTTTTATTTCGGTCCATTTGGATACAACATAATACAACATAAAAAAAAAAAAGGTCCAATATATTAAATGGCACCGAAAAGGTATAGGCTGAAGCCGAGGCTTATTATGCCTACCCTTTTATGAACCTCGACTCAGGAGGTTTTATACAAAACAAAACTAATAATTTGGGTTCAAACATTGAAAAAGAATGGATATATTGGACAAGTAACAGAGGTTTCTAGACAAGAAGCAAAGACAAAAAATTAAAGACAAAAACAAAAACAAAAAACATACTATAAATTAAAAAGGAGTGATAAATTAAGTGGTTTTTGGCAAGAGACTGTACAGCGCGGAGAGCAGAGGTTTAGAGTAGGGTGTGTAAAAAAAAAAAAAAAAATTTTAACATACCAAGTGGCTTACAGGGACCTGGTATGATGTGGCGCTGCTTCACCAACTCCTCGGCTAAACGGCCGCGGAGAGCGGTCATGCAAACACTCAATTTGCTACCATCATGGTATTTATTATAATATTATCATATCAATGTTTTATATTTATTTAATATTTTATTTTTGAACTTATTTTTGAATTTGGTTACAGTAGTGCATAGTTTTAGTTCATTTTCTAAATGATTCCATAGCTGGACCCCCTTTATTGATACACAGTTGCTTTTAGTATTGGTCCGTACACCCATTTTCTTAAAAATACATTTCAATTTCAATTTTATTTATTTGGTAAGGAGGGACAGTGCACATCATTATGCATTTACAAAATAAAAGCAGATGCACCCAAATGTAGCCTATTGGCTAATTCCCATTGGCAGTCCCCCCGGCATGACCCCCTAAGTGGATATTTTGTGGATATTTTGACTCCCTAACTTCAAACAGCTCCTGCATGCAGGGTGGGAGTATATTATTGTGTGCCTTGTACATGATTACAACTGTATTAATGTCCACTAGGTCCTCCAATTTTTGTTTAACCCTCTCTTGGTGTATTTTTTTAGTTCATATAGCTGAGCTGGAGTCAGAACGGGGTGCTGTTGGCTCTTCACCGTCTTCCAGTTCAGCCCAGTTCAGCCCAGTTCAGCCCAGTCCAGCCCAGTTCAGCCCAGTTCAACCCAGTTCAGCCCAGTTGCTCTCCTAACTCCAACAATGGGATGTTGCTATTTTAGGAAGGACAGCCTCTGCTTGCCTGCTCCGGTCACCCTGATGTCACCAGACGGCGTCTCGGTGCGTCATAGACACTGTCGCTGTTTTACCAGGAGCTCCCAGCAGCACTACCGGCCACCGTTGTGGGAGGGATGCTGGCACTGATTCATCAATTTCCCTCGGGATAGATAAAGCATCTTTGAATCTGTGAAAAATTGGATAAATAAACTTCTGTCAAACAGACTCCTGCCTCCATCGTATCAATGAATCTGTGTACTACTGAGTTTTGACTTCTGGGTGAAAGTTGAACATCATATTAAACTCATGTAGCTCATCCTTGGAATTATCTTTATTTTATTTTTAAAGAGGTTTGATATCAGCCTGTTGCAGAGGGGTTTAACCGCTGTCAGCATTACTTACCCTAGCTCTGTCTGTGTGTGTGTTTAAATATCATACTGCACATCCGGTTGAGGAACTAGATTCAGGGTGAAAGGTGAGATACTAGTGTGAACAGCCTGTTAAACACGTGGTTTTTGTAGCAGGCTAAACAAAACCTCAAACACTCATATTGCCTTCAAACCTTTTATTTTTATATAATTTTTTGCATAAGTAATGAAGTTAAGCTGCAGGTTTACAGACCAGGGGCCTCATTTATAAAAGAGTGTGTAGGATTCATACTAAAAGTGCACGTGCGCCCAAAAGCCGAAAATGGCGTGCGCACAAAAAAATCCTGATTTTTAAAACCGTGTGCACGAACTTTATAAATCACATTCCACCTGGAAAGTTGCGCAGGTGAATTTGCCTCATATCCCGCCCTCTACACGCCCACTTCATACCATAAATGGGCAATGCAAACTACACGATGACTGTATTTGCATATAAATGAGCCTGCTGAGCATGCGCAGCGGCTTCCTGCAGTCTGTTCCTGCTGCGTCAGGATGAATGAGACGTGTCGAGCAACCGTGCCACTAAATTTCACGGAGACTGAGATGGAGATGTTGTGGATGAGGTGGAGGACAGGAAAACCACATTATTTAGTGGTCACAGTAGTGGCATCACTAACAAAAATAAAGTGAGTGAGTGGCAGCATGTCGTTGCTGCTGTAAACGCGGTGAGTGCCACGGACAGATCTGTTGAAGAAAAATAAGAAGTGGTGTGATTTGAAGGTGCAGGCCAAGAGGTACGGAGCCCCTGAAGGGACACAGATTTTTTTTATATATATAATGAGTTTTACGTGCGCGCGTGAAACCTTTAAGGCTGATTTATGGTTCCACGTTACACCAACGCATACCCTACGGCGTAGGCTCTGCGTCGTTTTAACGCGGAACCATAATTTAGGTTTCACGCGCGCGTAAAACTCATTATATATATAAAAAAAATCTGAGTCCCTTTAGGGGCTCCGTAGAGTGGCCCGGCACTCATTTGTTCTGTCCTCAGTCACTCTCCAGTTGGAAGCGGTGGGTGAGGAGGAGGTTCCTGGCACGGCATGTCCTGGGACCTCATTTATAAAGACCCCTTGGCCTTTTTATACTGCACCCTTATGGATTAAATTTAAGAAGGCCAGCATCCATAAATTACAGGTTGCGTACAACGATTGTCTGCGTATTTTGCTTGGGAAACCAAGATGGTCTTGTGGAAGTGAACTCTTTTGTAAAGTACAAGTTATCACTTTTCATGCTTTTTTGAGGCGATTGATGTTCAAATTCATATGTCGACTTAATAGCTCTTGTAATGCCATTATTATGATGTTAACCAACCCAGTCCTCAGTGCTGTAAGATAACAGTCTGCTATGTGGAAACACTGGTATGACTGTCTTTTTTAAATATTGTTGTATGTTTGTTTGTCTTTTTTTAATGGACCTGAGTCTAAATAAATGAAGGATAAATTAATAATAATAATAATAATAATAATAATAATAATAATAATAATAATAATAATAATAATAATAATAATAATCAGAAACAGAATCAGAAAAGGGTTTATTGCCAAGTTGTTAGACACACACAAGGAATTTGTTGTGGTGATTGGTGCAATACAATACAAATATAAAAGCAACTATATAAGAGATAAAATGTATAAACAGAAATGTACAATATGAGGTGCCAGATATGAGTCTGTACAAAGGTGACCTAGGATGTGCGTTAATGTAACGCATAAGGTCAGGATTGGAGTCTTTACATTAATGTAACATAGAGTGGGATGGGGGGGCAGTCTGTGGTAGACGGGGGAGAGGGGGGACCGGAGCCTTGTTGATGAGGACAGCTGCAGACGGGAAAAAACTGTTTTTGTGGCGTGAGGTTTTGGTCCTGATGGACCGCAGCCTCCTGCCAGAGGGAAGAGTCTGGAACAGTTTGTGTCCGGGTTGGGAGGGGTCTGCTGCAATCTTTCCTGCACGCTTCCTGCTAATAAAATTAATAATAATAATAATAATAATAACAATGATAATAATAATAATAATGTAACTATAATAACATTAATAACAATGATAATTCAATTATTATTATTATTATTAATAATAATAATAATAATAATAATAATAATAATAATAATAATAATAACATACTTTTATTATTATTAATAATAATAATAATAATATATTATTTTAATAATAATATAATAATAATAATAATAATAATAATAATAATAATAATAATAATAATAATAATAATAATGATATTAATAAACCAACAAAGCCGTTATAAACACAAAACTGTCATTAAATACAGACACAAATATCTCGGGAACTAGAGACGTGTGGAGGAGGCGCCTCCCCGTGAGCGCGCTGCGCGCCCCCGCCTCCCCGTGAGCGCGCTGCGCGCCCCCTCCTCCTCAGTCCGGTCCCGGTTATTCCGTCATGGCGGCTCTCAGCAAGCTGCCGCACAACTGCTACGAGATCGGCCACACCTGGGACCCGTCCTGCCTGCAGGCCGCCCTGGACGTGACGAAGAGCGCTCTGGAGGTTTCCCTGAAGATCTACGCTCCTCTTTACCTGGTGACAAGTTTATAACTGTATTTATGTGTTAATAACAGCCATGCAGGGACTGAGATAGCTCCTGCAAAGCCTGATTCATGGTTCCGCGTTACACCGACGCAGAACATACGGCGTGGTGCGCGTCGCCGCGTACCCTACGCCGTAGGCTACGGCGTAGCTTACGCCGTAGGTTCTGCAAATCAGCCTTTAGCCGCCGAGGCTAGTGCAGTCAAACCTGGTAAACATTAGCCACAACCAGGGGCCAAAGTTCATGCAAAGCACGGGTTTCTGCAGCAGAAAGTCAAGGAAAACCTTTTCACCAACTGACATTTGAGTCTGAAGTCATTATGGGTGATTTTTCGTGTCTGTTTTTGTCAGTGATGGAAACTTTTGCAGGTTTGCTTTAACCTGCAGTGACTTTTCAGAGTCCTGACCTACAAAACAGCCTCTTTATTAACCTGTTTTACAAGAAAAAGTTGCACTTGGGACACCAAGACTCTGCAACAGACTCTAAGTCTTAGTTTTATATCTCCTGAAAGTATAAAGTGGAGAGAAGTTTGTATTTATATTGTGTGGCATCAGAGCAAATTACTGCAGCAATAACATTTTGAAGTATTATGAAGTATCTTTATGAATTGTGTGTTAATACAGCTGAAAAAAGTTGTATTTGGGAGACCAAGACTCTGCAACAGAGCTCTAAGTCTTAGTTTCTGCAGGTTTACAAGGTGTTTAATATCTTATGAGATAAGTTTATCTTGTGTAGCATCAGAGCAAATTACTGCAGCAATATAAAATCTGCAGCAATATCAAATCAGATGAGCTTGATTATGAATTATCTTTATGAATTGTGTATTAATACAGCTGAAATTCTGCCTGTCAGATTTAGCTGTTGCAATAAAAACATGTAAAAGTGCCTCATCGGCTGACTGTGTTGCTGTATCTGCAGAAAATCAAGGAAAACCATTTCACCAACTGACATTTTAGCCTGAAGTCATTACGGCTGATTTTTCGTGTCTGTTTTTGTCAGTGATGCAAACTTTTGCAGGTTTGCTTTAACCTGCAGTGACCTTTCAGAGTCCTGACCTACAAAACAGCCTCTTTATTAACCTGTCAAAGAATAAATAGTTGGATTTGGGACACTGAAACTCTGCAACAGAGCTATGAGTCTTAGTTTCTTCAGGTTTACTAGATGTTTAATATCTTCTGAAAGTATAAAGTGGAGAGAAGTTTTTATTAATCTTGTGTGGCATCAGAATAAATTACTGCAATATCAAATCAGATGAGCTTGATTATAAATTGTGTGTTAATACAACTGAAATCCTGCCTGTCAGATTTAGGTGTTGCAATAAAAACATGTAAAACTGCCTCATCGACTGACTCTGCAGAAAATCAAGGAAAACCATTTCACCAACTGACATTTTAGCCTGAAGTCATTACGACTTATTTTTCGTGTCTGTTTTTGTCAGTGATGGAAACTTTTGCAGGTTTGCTTTAACCTGCAGTGACTTTTCAGTGTCCTGACCTACAAAACAGCCTCTTTATTAACCTGTTTTACAAGAAAAAGTTGGATTTGGGACACCAAAACTCTGCAACAGAGCTCTAAGTCTTAGTTTCTTCAGGTTTACAAGATGTTTAATATCTCCTGAAAGTGTAAAGTGGAGAGAAGTTTCTATTAATCTTGTGTGGCATCAGAATAAATTACTGCAATATCAAATCAGATGAGCTTGATTAAAAAGCTGGATTTGGGACACTGAAACAGATTTAGCTGTTGCAATAAAACGTGTAAAAGTGCTTCATCAGCGGACTGTGCTGCTGTATCTGCAGAAATGACCCCGGCCTTGGGACCCGGCTCTCCCTGTGGGTGCATGTGTCAGAGCAACAGTCATGTTTGAACATTTTATTTAAGTTACGTTATACCTTAACTCATGCAGGCATTTCGCATCTGACGGGGTTATTCAGATTCAGATTCAGAAAACTTTATTTATCCCCGAGGGGCAATTGCAAGACAATTGAGCAGCAAGACGTTGAAAATATCAAATAGAATAAGAAATAAAATAGAATAAAATGAACAGGGCATGTCTCGTTATGTACAAAAAATATATAAATATACGAATGTCAAAAAAATGTTACAATAGAGTGACTGTAGTGGTATAAATAAAAGTATAAAGTGTCAGTGTAAAGTGTAAATATATGTTTTGAACCTGAATTTGACTTGACTTGAACCTGCAGTTTGGTGAACCTTGCCCTAGATTCATCCGTTGGTTGGCACCGTAGCCCGAATCCCTGCAGCACGAGCCCTGGCACGGCCGGCTCCTCTGACAACCAACAGGTGTTTACAATGAATAACTCCGAACTATAAATGCATCGGCCAGTAGTAAAGTAGCTGTCAAAGTGCCACACGCTCCTCCTGCTGTTGCATCCTCCAAGCGTCTAGTCCAGGAGTCGGCAACCCAAAATGTTGAAAGAGCCGTATTGGACCAAAAAACAAATATGTCTGGAGCCGCAAAACATGAAAAGTCTTGTATAAGCCTTAGAATGAAGGCAACACATGCTGCATGTATCTGTATTAGTTATAACTGGGGGAAGATTTTTTTTTTCCATTATGCACTTCGAGAAAAAAGTCGAAATGTCGAGAAAAAAGTCGAAATGTCAAGATTAATGTTGAAGTAAAATCTTGATAAAAAAGTCGAAATGATGAGAAAAAGTCGAAAGGTCGAGAAAAAGTGGAAATGTCGAGAAAAAGTGTAAATGTCAAGAAAAAAGTCCAAAGGTCGAGAAAAAAGTTGATATGTCAAGATTAATGTTGAAGTAAAATCTTGATTAAAAAAGTCGAAATGTCAAGAAAAAAGTGGAAATGTCAAGAAAAAAGTGGAAATGTCAAGAAAAAAGTCGAAAGGTCGAGAAAAAGTGGAAAGGTCGAGAAAAAAGTTGATATGTCAATATTAATGTTGAAGTACAATCTTGATAAAAAAGTCGGAAAAAAAAGTCGAAATGTCGAGAAAAAAAGTCAAAATCTTGAGAAAAAAGTTGCAATGTCGAGAAAAATGTCAAAATTTTGAGAAAAAAATCAAAATGTCGAGAATAAAAAGGAAGAAAAAGAAAAAAAGGAAAAAAAGAAAAAAAAGGTCAAACGTTTTTTAAAAAGCTCCAGGGGCTGAAGAGCCGCATGCGGCTCTAGAGCCGCGGGTTGCCGACCCCTGGTCTAGTCTGACCGTGTTGGACGATCTGATTAAATGTAAAACATGGTCCAGGGTTAAAGGAAGCTCTAGCGGTGCCAGAGCTGTTTAGTAATTTGTGATGCCCTGTATGGACCGCTCATTGGTCAGCTCATGATGGGATACATTCCTGCAACATACTAGACTTGTAGACGAGACCGGCTAAACCGAGACCAAGACCAGTTCAGCTCAAGACCAAAAAGAAACCTAGTTATTTCATCATTTGTGTAAGTTGTAGAACATCAGCTCCATCCTGGTTCAGCTAGTTTCCATATGAGCTTGTTTTCAACTGCAGCACAATAACAGAGAAGTGGATGATGATGTTGAACTCACTAGAAATTCTCAGAAAGACTCAGAAAAGGAATGGATAGTAAATGTTACTGATTTAAATTGGACTGAATTTGGAGATGAAACCTGAATTTTAAATATTACTGATATCAGAATCAGCTTTATTCGCCAAGTATGATCATGCCAGACTGGGAATTTGACTCCGGTTATTTCACTCACTGAACCCAGATTTAAATAGTAGCAACAGCAAATAGACAAAAGTGGCTCTTAATAACATATATACAAGCAGTATGAGGTAGAAACTGTTATTGTTACAGCATATGATTGTGGTTTTTAATAATTATTTTTATTATACACACAATTATCGACTTGAACTTGCATTATTTACATTATTGCATTATTGTAGAACAGATTACACTGTATATCAGCATCACTGAAATGGACCTGATGCTTAATCAATCACAATGATATGCAAATATTATTCATATATTTATTCAAATAAGGCTGTTATAAACACAAAACTGTAATTAAATACAGACACATGCAGATGCACCAAAACATTTAATCAAATGCTAAATAAAAATAGTTTACAAAACTGTACATTAACAAGAGGAAGAACTGCTGATACCAGATTCTGTCACCTTGGTGTGAAACGGACTCTCAATTATCCGAGTCCGAGACCCAGAGACCCGAGACCGAAACAAGACCAGGAGAACAAAAAAGTGTTCTGAGACCAAGACCGGTCTGGAGAACTACAAGTCTCCAACCTGCTAACAGATCTCACCTCTGTGTTGCAGATAGCGGCGCTTCTGCGGAGAAGGAAGAAAGATTACTATTTAAAGAGGATTGTTCCGGAGATCCTGTGGTCGTCCTCTTTCCTCACCGCCAATGGAGGCCTGTACATCGTTTTCTTCTGTGTTCTCAGGTCAGTTTGTCCAAGAGATGTGGGAAAAAAATGATGCATGCTGGTCGAACGTTTGGTGACCTGAAAACTAGTTCATCCATTACACCAGGGCTGGGGATCGATTCAAATGTCAAGATTTGATTTGATTTGATCCGATTCTGATATTGATTTGAGTTAGTGTTATTAAAACTGTTAAAACTGTTTTTTGAGCTGTTGCATGAATTATATGACTGTAGTTCTGCAACATATTAATACTAGTATTATATTGAGATTCAACAGCAAGTATTGGCAGCTAATGATGCTGTAAGGACCAATCACCTCCCAGAATGCTGATAGAACTGCTTTCAGAAACATCGTGGGTCAGAATCAAACAGATCCAGGGAGGAAACAGAAACGGATGAAATCGGTTTTATTTTTTCCCACATTCCGTTTACATTTTTTCCATTTTCGTACTATTTCGGTTTTTTATTTTGGTATTTAGCATTTTATGCAAATGCAACCCCAAAAAAGTATATAAAGTAATGAAAAATAGACCATTTATGCAATTATAACTGAAAACTTCAATGTTTTCATACCTTTAAACATATTTAAAGGCAAAAACATGGCACCAGTTATTCTTGTGTCCAACAAAACATTCCTTTTTTGGGCAAAAACAAAAAAAATACCAAAAGTTGTAATGTAATGATGAAAAAAAAATCGATCTTTAGACATACGAATCGATTTTAGGAATTAATATGAGAATCAATTTTAGAATCGGAAAATCGATTTATTTTTTTTTCAATACAGGCCTACATTACACCAATTGGGATTTGATTTCTTTTGTATACCACCAGTTCTATGTACAAATAAAAGGAACCATTACTGTGCCAGTATGAAAGAGACAACAATCAATGCACTTTTACTGCAGGGGGGAGCTTATTCAGCGGACAAATCTAAGCAGAACCTGGAGCTGTCTGGTTCATCATGAGTCTCAGTTTGATCTAGTCGTGTTTAAGACGATCTGGGAAACTCTGGCTCAAAGCTCATTATCGTCTGTGTTTCTCCTCCTGAGACGACTGCTAAGTTGAGAGGGTAAAATGGCTTAAGTCATTAGTTTGGCTTCTTAACCTGCCTTTCTGCTGACTCAGCAAGTATAACTTAAAAGGAACAGAGATCTTTAAAAAACAAGATTCAGAACTAAATTGATGGAACGTTGTGTTTCTGTGAAAGGAATCAGTTTATGGAACAATCTAAACAAAGAAATCAAAGAATCCAAATCAAACATTACATTCAAAAGAACAATTAAAGCCAGTATGTTAAGGAAATATAATGAAATATGTTAATTATGTTTGATTGACATCCCCATCGTCATGATAGGTATAAACATAGTTTGTTGTTGTTGAATGGTATTAACTGAATTGTAACTTGGGAACTAAAAAAGGAATGTGTCTGTCTGTGTCGGCCGGCAGATATTTTATTTAATTTTTTTTGTTTACTTTGTTGTTGTTTTTTAATTTACGTTCTTTGTAAATTGATTTCTTGGAAAAAGGGGCAGATTAAATAAGATTCTTCTTCTTTCTGCTCCCTTTCATTCAGAATTTAGGAACGTTTGTGTTCATATTAAATTGTTTGTTGTTTTATTTTATCAATGAATGAAATAAAGAATAAATAAATAAAACTCAGAGGTGTTGTAATGACCCCCCCCCCGTATCTGAGAGATATTTAACCTTTCTGTCCCAGGAAACTCTTGGGGGGGTTCAACTCCTGGTCTCCGGGGTTCGGGGCGGCGCTGCCGGCCTCCTACATCGCCATCCTCCTGGAGCGGAAGAGCAGGTGGGAGTCTGTCTGTCTGTCTTTCTGCTGTAGTATAGTGTAGTGCCAAGTAAAACATAGGAGACGACCTGTAGTTTTGGGGGGTACTGAGGTGTTTCAGGTTTAGGACTGCAACGATTCGTCAACGTTGTCGACAAAAATTGATAATCAAAATAGTCGACAATGAATTCCATTGTCCACAATTGTCGCCAGACGTGTTTTTCCAACGGAGTGAGGCGTCTCACTTCAATACAATCTCTGCCGAGAGTCGCGCAGCACGATAGCGTCTCAGCAGCTGCAGGTAATAAAAGTTCAAAAGTTTGGGAGCATTTTAGCCTCGATACGGCGAATAAAAAGATACTTGCAAGGTTTGCAAAGCCGACGTTGCTTTTCACTGGAGCACGTCGGTAATGCATTTGAAGAGAAAGCACGTCGGAGTGCTGAACGAAACGGACTCTCCTTGGTAAGATATTAAGCCTATTTACATTTGTTAAATTAATTTGTTTCATTCGTTAACTTTGTTTATTTCATGTTATTTATTAGTATTATTTGAGCCACTCACAGCTACTCTCGTTGCTTTAACCTCAATCACATAATTGATGCAGCGCGAAAGGCGAAAAAGCTTGTGTGATGATGACGATGATGGATTTGAATCTAACTTTCAGTCAGGTGTCTATGAACTGTCAATTATTCATCAAACTCCACAATGATCATGTTAACATTAAATCAGACAGATTTGTCTGAACATTTCTCTTGCGGGACGGGAGAAGACACTAAATCAATGCATCTCTATTATTGTGTGCCGTGCAGCATGAATTCTCAGTTTTGCGGGCGGGAGCAGGATGAAGAAAACAGTCCCACTATATCAGGGCTGTAGTGCCATCTTTCTGGTGTTTATTATCATTTGCCACATAATTAAAGCAACCTCATACTAAATTTAAAAATTAGTCGACTAATGGTTTCAATAGTCGTTGACTAGTCTTCTATTAAAATAGTCGTGAGTTGCAGCCCTATTCAGGTTACCAGCTTTCATTGGATCTGCACTTTGTTCTGACTGAGAATCTGCTTCCTGTTCCTCACCAGGAGAGGGCTGCTGACCATATACATGGCAAACCTGGTGAGCTGCTGCCTTCTTCATTTGCAAATGCATTTCTTCCATCTGCACCTGAACATCTGCTTTTGACGGGTTAGTAACTGCTTCCTGTCGCCGTCAGGCCAGCGAGACGCTGTTCCGGATGGCTGTGACGCGAGGATTCATCAAACCCATCAGAAACGGCGAGGTGAGTCACCGAGAGGCCGTCGTCTCTTATCAGGAAGCTGTGACCGTTTCATCAGCTGCAGGAGGATTTCAGAGTCGTGGTAGACGGCTGCCGAGTCGTGCATCCATGTAACGGTAACCCTTTCTTTTACAGTACAGTAATAACCAGGTAATACCAAATTACACTGTAATTACCTAGTAGTACCTTGTATTTACAAGGTAATTACATGATAACTACCGGGTAATTTACCCAGTAAGTACTAGGTAATTATTACGTATTTTCTTGTACCATGTAATTATGTGTATTTACCATGTAATTACATGGTAATTGTACAAATACAAATACCCTTTTCATGTCACACGACCCCTATATGGCCTTTGTGCACCACAAGGGGTGCACGCACGTGGAATTTTTTCAATCTTATTTGTTATTTATTGTCTAATTATGTCTTGCTGCTTTTAATGTCAATGTAAAGCATTTTGAATTACCTTGTGTTGAATTGTGCTATATAAATACATTTGCCTTGCCTTGCCTATAATCTACAAATACCAGGTAATATTATGGAAACACTTTCACTTTCACTTTAATTAATGGGTAAATATCAGGTAATTATTTCTGTATTTAATGAGGAAGTACCAGGTAATATTATGGAAACAACACACGCTTTCTTTTACAGTCCAGTTTCACTTTAATTACTGAGTAAAAGCCAGGTAAACATGTCTGTGCTTATTGGGTAAATACTTAGGAAATAGAATTACTGGGCAAGTAACTACAAGGTAAGTACCTGCCAATTGCCAGGTAAAACATGGTAACTATCAGGTTAATTACAAGGTCAATAGAGTCATTTACACCCTCGGGGGTACATGCACCAATCCATTGATAATACATAAATCAATAATGAATGGGTAAATACCCGGTAGTTATCCATGAAATGTATAGTAAATACAAGGTAACTACATGGTCATTGAAGTGTAATTAGCTGGTAACTACCTCAAATATAGGTTATAATTTCCTGGTAGTTTGCAGAAAAATACTTAGTAATTACCTGGTACTTATAAATAATTCATGTAATTTCAGAGTAATTACATGGTAAATTGACTGGTAGTTACCAATATTAACCTAGTAAATACCTGTAATTTCTAGTGATGCACCAAAATGAAAATTTGTGGCTGAAACCGAAAATAATAATAAACACTTGGCCGAATACCGAACATGGTTCTTCAGCAGTTTTTCATTTATTTTGCCAATTTTTTCACCATTGCATAAATCAAATACATTTGATTTAGGCATGCTTTTCAAAGAAAAAAATCTTTTACAAAATTACAAGGTAGAAAATATTTATTGAACATAAAAAAAGTAAAAATATTTAATTTCCCAGCATTACGTTGTTTTGGTTCCACCTCCTGGTGAATGTTAGGTAAAATTCTTATGGCGTTAGTTTTTGGTTGGCCAATTAATTGTTCGTTTTTTTCCCACTTATTCCACCGAACACCGAAAGTGTTTTTTTGCCATTTTCGGCCAAACAATTTCGGTTACCGAACAATCGGTGCATCACTAGTAATTTCCCTCATAGTTCCCATCTAATGTCTTTGTAATTACCTAGTAATGTTTAGTTTAAACAACCAGGTATTTACCATGTAATTACATGGTAAATACACATAATTACATGGTACAAGAAAATACGTAATAATTACCTAGTACTTACTGGGTAAATTACCCGGTAGTTACCATGTAATTACCTTGTAAATACAAGGTACTACTAGGTAATTACAGTGTAATTACCATGGTATTACCTGGTTATTACTGTACTGTAAAAGAAAGGGTTACCCATGTAACTCCAGAGGAGCATCATGGGAAGTCCTGCTTGTCCGCTGACGTGTCTCTCACTCTCGTTTCACCAGGTGCTCCTGTTCTGCATAACCTCGTCGCTCTTCATGTTCCTCTTCAGGTCAGAGCCGTTGCCGTGGTTACAGAGCAGCCTCCACATGTTTAACAGCCAGGACTGAGAGTTAAGAGTTTTCTTGTGTATTTCAGGAGTAACAACGGTCTCAAGGGCTTTGCCTTTTCTGCGTTAAAGTAAGTGAACCTTGTTTATATATATAGATTTTTTAATCTCTTTTTATTTAACATAAAACAGAGTTACATTTTAGGCTTAAGACACAGATTTTATTTTTTCTTCCCTTTTTTACATTTCCAATTACCCCCCCACCCCTCACAACCTCTGTATGTTTTCCCATATACTCAATCAGTAATAAAACATTAGTGAGTCATTTATATACACATATACATCTTACACCAAAGAAGGGGAGACAAAAATAATAGTTATAATGACAAATAAAAATACTACCGTTAAAGAGTAAAAAAAAAACGATAACAAATGTATATGCATATATTTACATATTCCTACCATGCTTTACTTCTGGAGGTTTTACCCTCAGGGACTCTCAGGAAGTTTCTTGAGCTTTTCAAAATATTTTATTAATGGATTCCAAATATTATATAAACGGTCATTGGATATTTTTTATATATATATATATATATATATATATATATATATATATATATATATATATATATATATATATATATATATAAAATGCAGGACTGTCACAGAAAATTAGAATATTGTGATAAATTTATTTATTTTTCTGTAATGCAATTAAAAAAACTAAAATGTCATACATTCTGGATTCATTACAAATCAACTTAAATATTGTAAGCCTTTTAATTGAATATTTTAATATTGCTGATTATGGCTTACAGTTTAAGATTCCCAGAATATTCTAATTTTTTGAGATAGGATATTTGAGTTTTCTTAAGCTGTAAACCATGATCAGCAATATTAAAATAATAAAAGGCTTGCAATATTTCAGTTGATTTGTAATGAATCCAGAATATATGACATTTTAGTTTTTGTAATTGCATTACAGAAAATAAAGAACTTTATCACAATATTCAAATTTTTTAAAATGTATTTGATTTCAAAGGGTCAGACAATAGAGAATTAAAGGACATGTTCTCCCCTTGTGAACCTTGTTTATATTAAAGTCTGAGAGTAGACTGGTAGTAGGGCTGTGCGATTAATCGATTTTAAATCTAAATCGGATTTATTAATCAAGACGATGTTAAAAAAAGGAAAATCGGAAAATGGATTTTCCTTTTTTACAGCTGGCTGCATTACAGACGGAGCTCGTCTAGTCATCTTTGTTTGGTCAAGAAAATTGTAAATGTTGTCACTTTACTAAACTCAAGGAGGATTTACAGTATCTTTCAATTGCACTTCATTCCCAATAGGGAAATTTGTTTGCTATTTTTCTTTAAAAATAAAGATAAAATATTTGAAACAATTTATTCCATTGTCTTTTGTAGTTTTACCAAAAAAATCAAAATCGAAAAAATCGGGTTTTCAGAGAAAAAAAATCGGGATTTTATTTTTGTCCAAAATCACCCAGCCCTAACTGGTAGTTATTGATGATCCGTTCTGCCGCAGATTCATCATCGGTAAAGAAGAGCTCCCCTCTCATTCCGCTGACCCTGCCGGCCCCCGCCCCCCCGAGTCCAGAGCAGCCGTGGAGCCGGACAGTTCTCACCAAAGATCCAGGAGGAGGAACCTGGTGGCCTACACGAAGGGGCTGCTGGAATCAGTGTAAGAAGAAACGCTTTCCTGCACCAAACCAGAGCTGCTGGGTCCGGGTTCCGGGTACTGATCCCCCTTTTTTCTTCTTTAAACTTAAAATCCAGATGCCGACACGGTCCAAGACACAGATGCTGTAAACATTACCAGGACAACTGCATTTCCTACTGTGTCAAAGTGAGTTATTTATGTTCCTTTTGTGTGGTTCTGTTGCATAAACACGTAGCTGCTGGGAATGGGCGATATTTTACCGTTCACGATAAAAGAAGATAAGATAAGAAAGAAAGAAAGAAAGAAAGAAAGAAAGAAAGAAAGAAAGAAAGAAAGAAAGAAAGAAAGAAAGAAAGAAAGAAAGAAAGAAAGAAAGAAAGAAAGAAAGAAAGAAAGAAAGAAAGAAAGAAAGAAAGAAAGAAGGAAAGAAATGAGCCTGAAAGAAAGAAAGAAAGAAAGAAAGAAGGAAAGAAATGAGCCAGAAAGAAGGAAAGAAAGAAAGAAAGAAAGAAAGAAAGAAATGAATGAGCCTGAAAGAAAGAAGGAAAGAAAGAAAGAAAGAAAGAAATGAGCCTGAAAGAAAGAAAGAAAGAAAGAGAGAAAGAAAGAAAGAAATGAGCCTGAAAGAAAGAAAGAAAGAGAAAGAAAGAAAGAAATGAGCCTGAAAGAAAGAAAGAAAGAAAGAAAGAAAGAAATGAGCCTGAAAGAAAGAAAGAAAGAAATGAGCCTGAAAGAAAGAAAGAAAGAAAGAAAGAAAGAAAGAAAGAAAGAAATGAGCCTGAAAGAAAGAAAGAAAGAAAGAAAGAAAGAAAGAAAGAAAGAAAGAAAGAAAGAAAGAAAGAAAGAAAGAAAGAAAGAAAGAAAGAAAGAAAGAAAGAAAGAAAGAAAGAAAGAAAGAAAGAAAGAAAGAAATGAGCCTGAAAGAAAGAAAGAAAGAAAGAAAGAAAGAAAGAAAGAAATGAGCCTGAAAGAAAGAAAGAAAGAAAGAAAGAAAGAAAGAAAGAAAGAAAGAAAGAAAGAAAGAAAGAAAGAAAGAAAGAAAGAAAGAAAGAAAGAAAGAAAGAAAGAAAGAAAGAAATGAGCCTGAAAGAAAGAAAGAAAGAAAGAAAGAAAGAAAGAAAGAAAGAAAGAAAGAAAGAAAGAAATGAGCCTGAAAGAAAGAAAGAAAGAAATGAGCCAGAAAGAAAGAAAGAAAGAAAGAAAGGAAAAAAGGAAAGAAATGAGCCTGAAAGAAGGAAAGAAAGAAAGAAAGAAAGAAAGAAATGAGCCTGAAAGAAAGAAAGAAAGAGAAAGAAAGAAAGAAAGAAAGAAAGAAAGAAATGAGCCTGAAAGAAAGAAAGAAAGAAAGAAAGAAAGAAAGAAATGAGAAAGAAAGAAAGAAAGAAAGAAAGAAAGAAAGAAAGAAAGAAAGAAATGAGCCAGAAAGAAAGAAAGAAAGAAAGAAAGAAAGAAAGAAATGAGCCTGAAAGAAAGAAAGAAAGAGAAAGAAAGAAAGAAAGAAAGAAAGAAAGAAAGAAAGAAATGAGCCTGAAAGAAAGAAAGAAAGAAAGAAAGAAAGAAAGAAATGAGAAAGAAAGAAAGAAAGAAAGAAAGAAAGAAAGAAAGAAAGAAAGAAATGAGCCAGAAAGAAAGAAAGAAAGAAAGAAAGAAAGAAAGAAAGAAAGAAAGAAAGAAAGAAAGAAAAAAAGAAAGAAAGAAATGAGCCTGAAAGAAAGAAAGAAAGAAATGAGCCAGAAAGAAAGAAAGAAAGGAAAAAAGGAAAGAAATGAGCCAGAAAGAAAGAAGGAAAGAAAGAAAGAAAGAAAGAAAGAAAGAGAAAGAAAGAAAGAAAGAAATGAGCCTGAAAGAAAGAAAGAAAGAGAAAGAAAGAAAGAAAGAAAGAAAGAAAGAAATGAGCCTGAAAGAAAGAAAGAAAGAAAGAAAGAAAGAAAGAAAGAAAGAAAGAAAGAAATGAGCCTGAAAGAAAGAAAGAAAGAAATGAGCCTGAAAGAAAGAAAGAAAGAAAGAAAGAAAGAAAGAAAGAAAGAAAGAAAGAAAGAAATGAGCCTGAAAGAAAGAAAGAAAGAAAGAAAGAAAGAAAGAAAGAAAGAAAGAAAGAAATGAGCCTGAAAGAAAGAAAGAAAGAAAGAAAGAAAGAAAGAAAGAAAGAAAGAAATGAGCCTGAAAGAAAGAAAGAAAGAAATGAGCCAGAAAGAAAGAAAGAAAGAAAGAAAGAAAGAAATGAGCCTGAAAGAAAGAAAGAAAGAGAAAGAAAGAAAGAAAGAAAGAAAGAAAGAAATGAGCCTGAAAGAAGGAAAGAAAGAAAGAAAGAAAGAAAGAAATGAGCCTGAAAGAAAGAAAGAAAGAGAAAGAAAGAAAGAAAGAAAGAAAGAAAGAAATGAGCCTGAAAGAAAGAAAGAAAGAAAGAAAGAAAGAAAGAAATGAGAAAGAAAGAAAGAAAGAAAGAAAGAAAGAAAGAAAGAAATGAGCCAGAAAGAAAGAAAGAAAGAAAGAAAGAAAGAAAGAAATGAGCCTGAAAGAAAGAAAGAAAGAGAAAGAAAGAAAGAAAGAAAGAAAGACCTTTTTGACCTTTAAGCACCACTTTATTGGTCAATTTTTGCTTACAAAACATACAACATCTTAAAAAAACACAGAACTATTAGCCTAAAAAACATACCTTGTTTGTATGTGTGTGTGTGTGTATGTGTGTGTGTGTGTGTGTGTGTGTGTGTGTGTGTGTGTGTGTTAAAACCTGAGAGTGAGAACTTCATCCACCACACTGCACAGTACACTTCCAGCACCCCAAATACAGACAAACTCCTGCAGATTGGACACCATTTTAAAATATATAAATTCTGTCCTTATCCGTGCAGCCACCAAACCTCTAAACATTAAGTCAACATCTGTAGATCCTGTCTCTTTTGTTTTGTTCCTCCTTGTGAGCCATACAGCCATTTTGGCCTGGCCTAATAGAAAATTGACAAGGCAGATGTTCCTCCGGTGTGCTGCAGAGTACCTAGGACCAAAGATAAACAGCCTATCATCCAAAACCTGTCCCAAACCACCTAACCATCGCCGCAGCAGAGCAAAGAGGGGAACCAATCTGGGGCATGAGAGCCAAAGGTGCTGCAACGTTTCCTCACCCTGGCAGAAAACACAATGACTCCCTGCTCTAGGATCTACATGTGCCACATATCTGTTTGTGGCCACGGCCCCATGCACCACCCTCCACTGGAGATCCGCACAGCGTTTCTCTATGGGAGGTTTGTACAGGGACCTCCAGCTGCCTCTGGGAGAAGACCCAGGCGCCAACACACCAGACCACCTCGACTCCCGGACACCAGCCAAAGATGTTCTGTTGAGAACCTTCACAGTCACTGTAGACAGACTCTTCTTGGACGCTTCAGAGAAGGCTGACAGTTCCGGTGTATGAAAAGACAGTAGAGTTCCACCTTCCTCCTCCTGCTCCTCCACTGCAGCGCTGATGGACAGTGGTGGAAACTCAGCCGACAATAGTGCTCGATCTTCCACAGCACTGCTCCCCAACGCCTCCCGAAAAAGACCAGGAAGACCATCCCGCACTTCTTCCACCAGCTTTCCCAGCAGGCGCAGAGACTGAAGGCCAGTTTCATGACTCAGCCTGGCTGCAGTCTTCCACTTTCCTGCTGTCCTCAGATCCGCTATCTTCGTCATCCCTGCTGTTGTTAGGACTCTCCGTAGATTAGCAGACCCAAGTATCCTGCTCCGTACAAGTGGGTTATGGAATAATGGTTCTTCTTCCACACTCCCATACACCTGAGCACAGTCTCTCTTAGGTCTTAGGACCGTTTTCCAGGCACGGAGGACAGACTGATAGAAGACAGAGGTCCGTGACACATCCATGCCAGCAAAGTCCAGGAGAAACAGATGTTTATCGTAGTTCAAGCTCTCCACTCTGCGTAGCAGTACGGAGGCAGTCTCAGTCCAGAGCTGCTGCTTATGATAAAGAAACCGCTGGGCTGTTTGAAGGCGAAAAGATGTTATTCTACTGCGCAGGTCGACCAATCCCTGGCCTCCCTCTGACACAGGTAGAAACAGCACCGCAGCTCTGGTCCAGTGGTATCCTCCCCAGAAAAAGTCCACCAATCTGCGCTGTATGTCTTTTATCAATGCTCCTGGAGGTTCCACAACCATAAACCGGTGCCAAAGCATCGAGGCAGCCAAGTTGTTGACGACCAAGACCCTCCCCCTATAAGACAGAAGGGGCTGGACCCAAGTCCATCGAGACAATCGGGCACTGATTTTCTCAATTAGACCCTCCCAATTCCTATTCCGGAAAGTCTCGTTCCCCAGGAAAACTCCCAGACACTTCATCCCCTCTTTGCTCCACTGCAGCCCAGCTGGCAAAGTTGGCTGCTCTTTGTTGTTCCACTCTCCCAGCAGTAAACCCTCACATTTAGACCAGTTGACCTTTGCAGAAGAAGACTCTTCATACAGCGCCAATTTTTTTTTAAGGACTTGGATGTCGTTTGGTCCAGTTACCAGCACAGTGACATCATCAGCATATGCGGATAGGCTAACTGGAATGTTGTTATCTTCTGCAAAGGTCAACCCCCCAAGGCCCTGCCTAAGGTGACTCAGTAGAGGTTCAATCGCCAGAGCGTAGAGCATCCCAGAGAGGGGACATCCCTGCCTAATACCCCTCTGGACAGGGACAGGTCTGCTGAGTCCTCCGCCCACCTTCAACAGTACGGTTGCTCCTGAGTATAAAAGCTTGATCCAGGACACATATTTTTCCCCAAACCCGAAAGTGCCAAGTGTTTTAAATAAATACGAGTGGTCAACTCTATCAAAAGCCTTTTCTTGGTCGATGGAAAAGAGACCGACATCCAGCTGCTGGAACCTGGAAAGGTCAATAATGTCCCTCAGCAGGAACAGGTTGTCCTTAATTGTTCGTCCAGGAATACAGTATGTTTGGCTGAAGTGCACAATACTGTCCATGCAGTCTTTCAGCCTGTTGGAGAGGCATTTTGCAATGATCTTGTAGTCAGTGCACAGTAGCGAAACAGGCCTCCAGTTCTTCAGTAGGCCAAGATCTCCTTTCTTGGGTAGCAGGGTCAGGACTGCTCTTGTGCAGCTCAGAGGCAGATTTCCAGAGTCCAGACAGTACTGAACAACTTCAGCAAAGTCAGTCCCCACCAGGCTCCAGAAGCGCTTATAGAACTCCGATGGAAGACCATCGATCCCAGACGACCGACCACAGTTGAGCTGCTGGACCGCTGCTGACACCTCGTCGAAGGTGATAGTGTTCTCCAGCGAGGCAGCCATCCCTTCATCCAGCTGGGGTAGTCCCTCTAGGAGCCTAGCCATGGAATCTGAATTACAGCTACCAGCACTGAAAAGATTGGTGTAAAAATCTATGGCCAGCTTCCTCATTCCTGCTGGATCAGCTGTTACAGACCCATCAGGAAGCCTAAGATGCATCATCTGGTTGTTCTCTCTAACTTTCTTCTCTAATTTAAAGAAGAACCGAGTTGGAGCATCTATCTCTTTGATCGTGGTCATCCGAGTTCTTATCAGAGCGCCCTTTGCCTTTTCATGCAAAAATCTACCCAATGAGTTCTTTCTGCCTTCTAGAGTCCTGTTATTGCCGTCTGCCCCATTAATTACTCCGTCTTCCAGTAACCTGATCTCTTTTTCTAGGTCTTCAATGGAGTGTCGCTCTACAGCTCCTGCATTTGACGCGTACTGTTGACAAAAACACCTGATCTGTGCTTTCCCAACCTCCCACCACTGTGCCAAACTATTAAAAGAATCTTTTTCCAGCCTCCATCGACTCCAGAAGTCAGAGAAAGACTGGCAGAAGGCCTCATCCTCAGTTAACCTTACATTAAAATGCCAGTAGGGGCAGCGCTGGCGGGGAGTCAGTAGTGAGATGTCTGATGTCACTAGGTGATGATCTGAAAAACCAACTGGTGATATTATGGACTTAATTAGCCTGTTGTTATACGTTTGGTTTATATAGATCCTGTCCAATCTGGCAGCCTTTACACTCCCTTCGGTCACCTTCACCCACGTATACTGTCTGACTGACGGATTAAACTTCCTCCAGACATCTGTGAGGTCGTTTTCTGCCACCACACTGTTCAGAAAGGAACCTGATGCTGGATGAGACTCTGCTGTGTTCCTGTCTACTGACGGATGTGTGGTGCAGTTCCAGTCTCCTCCGACCACTATGACAGATCTACTATTAAACTGTTTCAGTTTGTCATTTAGTCGACGAAACAGTCTCAGGCGGTCAGCACCAGAGTTGTGAGCATACACGTTAATGAATACGAAGGGTATGTCCCTGATGGTCGCTTGGACTACCTGAACCCTGCCCTGCTCCACTTCACACTCAGAAACATTTGTCAGGTTCAGATGTTGTGAGAACCAGACTGCTACACCTGCACTGATGTTAGTGCCGTGACTAAAGAAGAGCTGCCCTCTCCATCTCATCCCCCAGTCTACCTCGTTATCTGAGGTACTATGCGTCTCCTGTAAAAATAAAACATCTATTCGTTTAGTTCTGCTAAGCTCAGCTAACGCTGCCTGCTTATTCTTATCCCTCCCCCCATTCACATTAAGAGTTCCTATTTTAAGACCCTCCATGAGTAAAAGAGAGAGGAAGAAGAACAGAACAGTGAGACCCTTGCAAGAGATTAAAATCACCCTGTGTGCTTCACCCATTTTTTTTTTTACATTTTTAGAGGAGCCTTTCCCCGCTTTTCTTTCCTCAGTTTTGTCAATAACTTTTTCAGTCGAAACATTTTTTGTTTGCTCAGTTCATCACTGGCCTTTTTCTTTAGTTTTAAAACAGAGTTTATGAACCGATCGACATCAGGGAAAAAGTCTGTTAGTTCAACAGACTGTCTGCCATACGTTTCATCCAGGAAGAGATTGATCTCCTGTAGTGAATATAAATTCTGATCATCCTGTGACAATGTGTCTGAAAACTGTGAAAGGGAGTCATCCTCCAACATCTCCTCTTCCTCATTCACAGTGTTGGTCTCATCAGCCTGTCCACTTTGGTTTCCAGCCTCTGTTACCTGAGTGTCAATCCGTCTTTCTTCTGCCTCTTCACTGCCTTCATCTACCTCTGCATGCTTCTCTGCATCATCAGACCGACTGCCCTTCCCCTCACGACTGTCCTGCACCGTGGTCTCATCATGCACCTCACTACAGTGCGGGGCGCTGGTCCCCTCTGTCTCAGCCTCAGGCTGCACGGCCCGCGGGGGCTCGATGACAGCGCTACCTGCAGCCTGGGGTTCACCTGCAGCCTGTTGCTGCTCACCTGCAGCCCGTTGCTGCTCACCTGCAGCCCGGGGTTCACCTGCAACCTGGGTTTCACCCGCAGCCCGCTGCCGCTCACCCGCACCGCTGCCCGCAGCAGCCCGCTCCTTGTGCGGGCATGCTGAGCGTTTATGACCGACATCACCGCACTCAAAACATTTCATACTGCCCGAGCTCGCATAAACAGTATAAAAACCATTTTCATGTTTCACTTTGAAGGAAACCTCCAAGTTCTGAGCAGGATCGTTCAGAAACATGAACGCCTGTCTCCGCAGAGACTGGACGTGCTGCAGCTTGGCGTCTTTACAGCCGAGCCGAACTGTCTTAAACCCGCTGGCGAACTTCCCAAAACGGACCAGCTCTTTCTCCAGTAGTTCATTGGGGATAAAGGGGGGCACGCCCGACACAGTGACCCGTGCAGATGGAACAAACAGCGGTGACACAGCCACGTACAGATCATCCAGCACCACGCCCTTCCCGACCAACTCATGAACCAGGCGCTCCTCGCGGAGAAACGCCACCACGGCCTTATTCATCCTGGAGCCGTACGTGATGTTCTCATGACCCACCTGTTCTCCCACAGCCAGGAGAACCCTCTCCACGGTGTAGTGTGGAGCAGCCACCACCCTGACACCATGCCTGATGGACGGCGGCGAACCCTCCCCGGGGAGGGACGCCATGCCCGCTAAAACACGATCCTGTACACGTTTTACTTTCAGAATCCACTAATGATGAATTAAAGTCCCCTTACCTACTCGTGAAGAACAGTCTGGAAAGTTGAAAAAGTCAAAAAAGCACCATTTCACCATCCAACACTCACTCCGTGTCTCCGCACGCTCTACAGCCGCTCACACACCTCAGACTCCCAGCATGCAGTGCGAAAGACAGAAAGAAAGAAAGAAAGAAAGAAAGAAAGAAATGAGCCTGAAAGAAAGAAAGAAAGAAAGAAAGAAAGAAAGAAATGAGAAAGAAAGAAAGAAAGAAAGAAAGAAAGAAAGAAAGAAAGAAAGAAAGAAAGAAAGAAAGAAAGAAAGAAAGAAAGAAAGAAAGAAAGAAAGAAAGAAAGAAAGAAAGAAAGAAAGAAAGAAAGAAAGAAAGAAAGAAAGAAAGAAAGAAAGAAAGAAATGAGCCTGAAAGAAAGAAAGAAAGAAATGAGCCAGAAAGAAAGAAAGAAAGGAAAAAAGGAAAGAAATGAGCCAGAAAGAAAGAAGGAAAGAAAGAAAGAAAGAAAGAAAGAAAGAAAGAAAGAGAAAGAAAGAAAGAAAGAAATGAGCCTGAAAGAAAGAAAGAAAGAGAAAGAAAGAAAGAAAGAAAGAAAGAAAGAAATGAGCCTGAAAGAAAGAAAGAAAGAAAGAAAGAAAGAAAGAAAGAAAGAAAGAAAGAAAGAAAGAAAGAAAGAAATGAGCCTGAAAGAAAGAAAGAAAGAAAGAAAGAAAGAAAGAAAGAAAGAAAGAAAGAAATGAGCCTGAAAGAAAGAAAGAAAGAAAGAAAGAAAGAAAGAAATGAGAAAGAAAGAAAGAAAGAAAGAAAGAAAGAAAGAAAGAAATGAGCCTGAAAGAAAGAAAGAAAGAAAGAAAGAAATGAGAAAGAAAGAAAGAAAGAAAGAAAGAAAGAAAGAAAGAAAGAAATATTCCCGTTGATGACACTTTTTGTATTTGCATTTTTTTATCATCATTTTTATCGTTATTGGGATAAATGCCAGAAATGATCGTGATACATTTTTTATTCCATACCGCCCATCCCTAGTAGCTGCTGGGTTGATTTTAACCCCGATCCGTCTCTTCCTCGGCGCTGCAGGGCTTCGTCCGGATGTTCAGCATCGGCTATCTCATCCAGTGTTGCATCAAAGTTCCCTCGGCCTTCAGGCAGATGTTTTCCAAACCCTCGCGACTCCCGTCCATCTTCTACAACAAAGAGAACTTCCAGCTCGGGGTGTTTCTCGGCTCCTTCGTCAGTATTTATAAGGTGCGTTCATGTTCTTCTTCCTATAACCCATTCTTTGCTGTTTGCTTTTACTGATCTGGTTTTTTTTTGTGATCAACTGTTTTTTATTATTTATTTAGTTGATGCATACAATTAAATCGAACAATTATTTCATTTTCATTTTATTCTTTATTTCATTCAAAAAATAAAACAAACAATTCAATACAAATACAAATGTTCAATTGTGAATGAAAAGGGAGCAGAAAGAAGAAGAATCTTATCTAATCTGCCCCTTTTTCCAAGAAATAAATTCACAAATAACAAAAAAAAATTAAAAAAACAAATAAGTAAATAAAAAAATAAAATAAAAATACCGCCGTCTATAGGTATGTCAACAAGACAACAATAACACAAGAACGGGATAAAACAAGCAAGACAAGAAAAAAGAAATTGATAAATGTTCAGTCAATATTCCGTTTATTCAGTTTTTCAATGGCCTGTGTCCATATTTTTAATATCCTGGTCCCGCACCATGAATTCTTGCCACTGAAAGATCCATACAGGACTGTCTCAGAAAATTTGAATATTGTAATAAAGTTCTTTATTTTCTGTAATGCAATTAAAAAAAAAAACTAAAATGTCATACATTCTGGATTCATTACAAATCAACTGAATTTCAATTTTTTAATTTTTTGAGATAGGATATTTGAGTTTTCCTAAGCTGTAAACCATGATCAGCAATATTAAAATAATAAAAGGCTTGCAATATTTCAGTTGATTTGTAATGAATCCAGAATGTATGACATTTTTGTTTTTTTTTATTGCATCACAGATAATAAAGAACTTTATCACAATATTCTAATTTTCTGAGACAGTCCTGTATGTAAAATATCCATAAACAGATTAAACCAGTAACATGTTGGTAGATCGTGTGGTGGTTTCCATCCAAGAGCAGGCATCTTTTTAGCAGCTGTTAATCCTGCCAGCTAAACAACTGATCTGTTTATTTTATTTTATTTTATACCTTTTTAATACCATTTAATACCTTTTTTTTCTTTTCTTTTGCGTAGGGAACAAGCTGCTTGTTGCGGTGGATGCGTAACATTGACGACGAACTCCA
The DNA here is from genome assembly GCF_033807715.1 of Cololabis saira. Lineage (NCBI taxonomy): Eukaryota > Metazoa > Chordata > Actinopteri > Beloniformes > Belonidae > Cololabis > Cololabis saira. Next base: position 41,138,871 of record NC_084600.1, read on the forward strand.
TGCGTTGATAGCAGGTAAGACGGGATGACGTAAAATAAAGTTCCTGTTGAGCAATTTGTTTTTGTAGTTTCTTACTTCTGTATTTTGATTTTTTTTAACTTTTTGTTTCCTTCCTGTGTCCTTGGTTCCTCAAGGCTTCCTGGCCGGCGTCTCCATGTTCTTCTACAAAAGCACCACTATCACCATGTATCTCTTCTCCAAGCTGGTGGAGGTAAAGCCGTCTAGAAAGTCTATTCTATGTTATTTTGTACTATTTTATTTCATACTTATTCTACTTTTTTTTTATTTAAAAATTGTGAAGGAAAACATCACTCCGTGCTGCTTTAGTTTCGTTGTATGCCTCGTATAATGACAATACAAGTCTAAAACAAAAGTCTAAAGTCTACGTCTGAAACAGTCACATGTTGCAGGAAATAAATTGTTATTGATCAAAGTGGCGAGAAAATAAACACGACCAAATGTCAGGGACAAAAAAACCTTAGTGAATCTAATAAATACAATTCCCCTCTCACTGATAAACTTCATAAATAAATATTAATGTGAAGCTTCAACATGTTTTAAAACCAAACATATGAACCAGTTCATCATCTCTAGTGTTGTTTCTGTCAGCCTGTTTCAGTTTTAGTTTTAGTCTTTGGTCCAGCTATCATTTTAGTTTTTATTAGTTTTAGTTACTTTGATTCTCCTTTTAGTCGTGTCAAGTTTCAGTCGACTAAAAGTCTGAGCTTTTTAGTCAAAATTGTCCAGGACCATTTTAGTCCAAGATTGTATTTAGTCAGAATTGTCCATTTTAGTCTATTTTTAGTCAAAGATTGTATTTAGCCAAACCCATTTTACAATTCAAACAAGGTTATCTTATTATTATATTATTGTTACTTTATAGACTCAAGAATACGTTCATTCCAGATACAGAAGACTCTAATTTGAGTTTACAACATATTTATTTCTCCGCATTTCTCTGCGTCTTTTTTTGTTTGAGTTGTAAAATGGGTTTGGCTAAACACAATCTTTGACTAAAATAAGACTAAAAAGCTCAGACTTTTAGTCGACTGAAACTTGACACGACTAAAAGGAAAATGAACAAACAAGGTTATCTTTTTTTTTTATTGTTATGTTATTGTTACCTTATAGACTCGAGTTAGAGGCTGATGCCGTTAACGCAGAGCTCTAGTTAACGTCAATTAAAAACAAACGTACATAGAGAAACGCGGGATCTGCTCTGGGGGGGAGAAGAAGAAGATCCATCTTTGGATACACTTTCCTACATAGACGTGGAAAAGAAAACCCAATGTGTCGTGGAAAAAGAAAAAGACGGGGAGAAATGCAGAAAAATAAATATATTGTAAACTCAAATTAGAGTCTTCTGTATCTGGAATGAATGTATTCTTGAGTCTATAAGGTAACAATAATATAATAATAAAAAAAAAGATAACCTTGTTTGTTCACAAGTTTCAGTCGACTAAAAGTCTGAGCATTTTAGTCTTATTTTAGTCAATATTTGTCCATTTTAGTCTCGTTTTAGTCAAAGATTGTATTTAGCCAAACCAATTTTACAATTCAAACAAAAAAAGACAGGGAGAAATGCAGAGAAATAAATATGTTGTAAACTCAAATTAGAGTCTTCTGTATCTGGAATGAATGTATTCTTGAGTCTATAAGGTAAAAATAATAGAATAATAAGATAACCTTGTTTGAATTGTAAAATGGCTTTGGATAAATACAATCTTTGACTAAAACCAGACTAAAATGGACAATTCTGACTAAAATAAGACTAAAAAGCTCAGACTTTAAGTCGACTGAAACTTGAGAATGAACGTGACTAAAACTAATAAAAACTAAAATGATAGCTGGACCCAAAGACCAGACTAAAACTAAAATGGAAACAGACAAAAACAACACTAGTTGATGACGATATTTAGTCATAATTTTCTTTGACGAAAGCAACTTTAGTCTGGAGGCGTTGAACGTCAGGAGTTGGATCTTCAACCTCTGCCACAATAAAACAGGAAACGACCAGTCTGGGTCTGTCCAGTCCTGGGAGAGAGGGTTTGAATCTGGACTTGTTTGACCTTCCAGGTCCAGGAGGTCGTTGTTTCTCGGCCTCAGTGCTGGAGAACTTGTTTTCATGAACCATTCAGTATATTTCACAAGGACTCGCTCATACAGACTCAGTATGAACTCGGTCATGTGACCGCGACACATGGAACACGTGTTTCAGTAGATTCAGTAATATAATGTGACTCTTCAGAAGCTTCCTCTCAGAAGGTTCTGCATTTAAATCCGTTCTAAACAGCTAAACGCTAATGGTTATGGACGTTAGTGGCCTCGTTGATCAGACGAGTGAGTGAGTGAATGTTTTTCTGCTTATCTGCCGGTCCTCTGATCATTAACAGCATGATCTCTGTGTTTAGACCATGTACTTTAAAGGCATCGAGGCCGGCCGGTTCCCGTACTTCCCCCACGCAGACACCGTCATCTACGCCATCTCCACCGCCATCTGCTTCCAGGCCGTGAGTAGCAGCCGCAGGCTGGTTTTACTGGTTTTACTGGTTTAACTGGTGTAACTGGTGCAGGACGCCGCTGACTCCCTGTTCTCCACAGGCGGTGATGGAGGTGCAGAACCTCCGGCCTTCCTACTGGAAGTTCCTTCTGCGTCTGACCAAGGGCAGGTAGGAGGCCGCGCCGTCAAGTCCTTAAACTATGATCTGGTGGAGAACTGGTCCAGACCAGACCAGCGAAGGGCGACTTGTTCACTTTAGAGAGACACGGTGCATGATGATAATAACATTCTGTAAAGATTGCGTAAGGGAAGAAGTGGTTTAGTTAAGCCGGGCAGACACTGTGCGATTGTCGGTTCGTTTTGAACCGATTTTCCAGTCGTGCGACTATTTTTTTGGATCGAGCCGGATTTCGACCCAATCGTTGGTCGTGCCTCGTGCAGTATACGTGGGGTAACGACGAGAGATTAACACCTCACGACGAGAGATTAACACCTCACAACGAGCTCCCGATCACAAATCGTGAGGTCGCAAGAAAATCAGGAGTGTTTGAAATCCTGGTCGCTCCTCGTGAAGGAATCGCACAGTTGAAGCAGCTACGACCCGATTTGTCTCATTCTTTCACAGAGAGCATGCGCAATCTCTGATGTCACGTCAAAAACTATTATTTGTAGTTTTAAGTGTTGCAAATTCACATTACAAATAATGTTTTAATAGCAGAAAAAAAAAGACCGTATTTCCCACGTCTGTCCAGCCAATTCTTGTCCAATCACAACGTTGTCTAATCTTTTTTCATTTATCGCCACACAGAATGGCACAAATTGCTAAAGGCTGATTTATGGTTCCGCGTTACACCAACGCAGAGCCTACGGCGCAGGGTACGCGGCGACGCGAAGCAGTTACGCCGTCGATTTAACGCGGAACCATAATTCAGGCTTAAGGCAGCGCATTTGTTTTTGCTGAGCATCTTCAGTGTCTCCCACTTCTGGGTTCCTCCTCTTCCACTTCTTTTTGACGTTGCAGTTCCAGTAACAGAAGTCCGACGTGAGGATTATGATCGTATAGTGTGAGCAGACGGAGCATCAGAGCATCGGGACGTACAGTGTGAGACTCGTGGGCTGTGAACTTTTGAACTCAGCGATGTAGTCGTGCAGTTTGAGATGGGGCTGAATCAAATGATTTAAAATATCGCACAGTGTATGCCCAGCTTTAGGCAAGGCAAGTTTATTTGTATAGCACAATTCAACACAAGGTAATTCAAAGTGCTTTACATCAACACTAAAAGCAGCAAGACATAATTAAACAGTAAATAACAAAATAAGAAAAGAGATAAAATAATAAAAAGCACAAGTTGTTAAAAAGTAAGGACAGTAGAGTACAGCAGGTACATCTCATTCTTACAATGGCAAGAATTACGTTTCTATAAGTTCAAAACGTACAAAGAACCGGGTCAAATACAGTATTACAAAAGTAATCTGTAACAATTTGTGCGGTGAATTAAACCAAGTTGACAATTCTACATCACAATGCCTGCATTCAGGTCTTATCTATAACTTTGCACGGTTTTCAAAAATCACAAGTATTTAATTTAAGAGTACCCTTAAATTTATTTATTTATTTATTTCAGATCTCCATCAGTTGCTGCCTCAGCAGCAACTATTCTTCCTGGGGTCCAACAGTACAAATACTGTATACATTTCTATAAAACTTTTACAGTACAATATAAAATGTTAGTTAAACAGAATAAAACAAAGTAGATAACAAGTACAAAGAACAACAACTAAAAAGAAAAACAAGACAAAAAAAACAAAAACAAATAAAAACTAAAGATAATAATAAGCAGAAAACAATGAAAAAAAGAAAATGAATTTTCCTAAATGAAAAAAACAAAAATGAAAAAAACAAAAAAAACAAAAACAAATAACAAACAAAAACAGATAGCTTAAAGATAAATCCAAGTACAACTAAAGATAAATAAGTTCATACTAAATGAGACAAATACAAAAACAAAGAAACGTATTTCAATAGAAGAAAATTTAAAAATAGTGAAAATAACCGGAAACGTCACAAAACTTCAGCCAAATAAAATACTAAGAATTGAAATTAAATGCAGAACAAGAAAATATGTTTATTTATATAACACCTAACTCAATTAAATCAAAAAGCTAAAACCATTAGACACAATCTAAAACAACCAGTTTAACCCTTAAATAACAAATAAAATAATAAGAAAAGAGGTAAAATAATAAAAAGCACAAGTTGTTGAAAAGTAAGAGCAGTAGAGTACAGCAGGTAAGTATTTAATTTAGGAGTACACTTCAGTAAACGGTAATGTTTTTAGGCATGTAGCCCATTTCCACCAAACTGGTTCCAGAACCAGCCCTGGAACCGGTTTGGTGGTAAAGGGCTATTATTGATCAGAGTGGTGAAATTCCCGGCCTTGGATTAGATTTTTATGAGTTGCAGTGAGGACTGGCCCACAGTCTGATTAGATTAGATTCAACTTTATTGTCGTTGCACAGAGACACGTACTGAGACGACGAGATGCAGTTAGTATCAAACCAGAAGTGCAAAGAAGCAGAAAGTGCGGAATGTACAGTCTTATAAATAATGAGCTACAGTGTGTGCAAAGTGAGCAGCAGTTTTGTAAACTGTGACAAACTATTAAAGGATATTATATACAGTATGAAAGATAAGTACAATACAGTAAAGTAGTAAATTATGCTCTGACTATGAACATGAGAATATCCAGTATAAATCAGTATAAATTCTCCACTGGTCTGGCTTCAGGACCCTCCACCCCCCTTAATGACAAACCGCAACCCAAATCAAGGAAACTTATTGAATGAAAAGATCATCCAGTTTGAATCAGAGATAGTAGAATAGAATATCACAGAAAAATAAGTTTATTGGTGAACCAAAATTACTTGAAGTGGTGATAATAGAGGGAAATCTTCCCTTTGATTCTCAATTAGCTGCATTTTAATTAAATCGAAAACACTTTACTTCAGTAACTTCAGCCTTTTTTAAGGCAAGACAAGTTTATTTGTAAAGCACAATTCAACAAAAGGTAATTCAAAGTGTTTTACATCAACATTAAAAGCAGCAAGACACAATTAAACAGCAACAAGTCAATTAAAAGGAAAATAGAAATAAGAAATAATACAATGAAATAGAATTCAATAAATAACAAATGACAAGAAAGGAGGTAAAATAATAAAAAGCACAAGTTGTTAAAAAATAAGGGCAGTAGAGTACAGCAGATAAGTATTTAATTTAGGAGTACACTTCAGTAAACGGTAATGTTTTTTGCCCTGATTTAAAGGAGCTGAAAGTTATACAGAATAACTGAACGCCTTTCTTGGTTCTTGTTTGTGCAACAGACTCAACATGCACAAACATGAAATAAAACAGTGCAACCACTGAGCAGGAGTTTCAAAAAGAACTCAAAATGTATAGTTTTAGCTGAATAACCACTCACTGAACCTCTAAAAATGTCCTATTAAAATTATCTATTCACTTATTCAAGTATTAATCATAAGGACTAAAAAATGTATCACGATAATTTCTGGCATTTATCCCCATAACGATAAAAATGACGATTAAAAAAAATACCAATTCAACTCCACCTTTGTAACTATAAATCTATCACCACATTCAGTCTTTGGAGCCAAATCACTGCTGTAAAAGATACTAAATACTACTAAACTACACCAATTAAATTGAACTAATAAAAACCAATTAAATTAGTACACCTGTACTGCAAAACTGAATGAAACAAGTTTGAAATGTAAGAACAGACTCAACATTTATTCAAACTGTACGGCTGAAACAGTGGGATAACAGTGCAAACAGCAAAAGTACCATTGTCCTTCAAGTTTTCTTAGCTTATAAAATCACAAAGTAGAAAAAAGATACAACCTGATAAATAAAGAAACGGGACAAATAAATAAAAGCCATCCTTTGCCCTCACTGTTTTTTTTGCAGACTCTGCACATAATAGATGATGTTTGCTCCTCGTCTCTCTTTTTAAATCCAAACCAGTTCCAGATAACGGAGCTGGAGCCTCGTTTAACAACGAGCTCCTCGCTCTCAGATCCGCCTTCCGCCATGTTTGTTAAGGCTGATTTATGGTTCTGCGTTAAATCGCAGCGTACCCTACACCGTAGGCTCTGCGTCGATTTAACACAGAACCATAAATCAGCTTTACACAAAAACATCATCAACGGGAATTTATCGTTTTCACCGCGAGATGAGAAATTCTTACCGTGGGGAATTTTTTTGACGGTTTATCGTGAACGGTAAAATATCGCCCATTCCTAATATATGTGTATGTGTATGTATATGTCGGCCCCTCTCAAATATTTGTTCTCCTGCATGGCCCTGATTCTCTTCCGTATTGGTCTGAGTTTGACCTTGCCTCTGTTTCTCCAGGTTTGCTCTGATGAACCGGGAGCTGCTGGACGTGTTTGGAACTCAGGCCTCCAGGGACTTTAAAGGCTTCGTGCCCAAACTGGACCCCCGTTTCACCTCAGTGCTCCGAGCGACGCTCCCCCCGGGGGGAGACGTCCCGCTGGGCTAGCTCGGCCTCCCAGGGGGCTCTGCGGTTCCCTCAGGTGGAGACGCACGGCCGGGCGGGCGGTCCCCGAGCGTCTTCACAGGTGTAGCTGCTCAGAAAGCCTGTGCCTGTTAGGGGAGGTGGATGTCACAAAAACCTCAAATCTATCCAGCGGACCGCGGAGATGCACCAGCCCACTCGCTGGAAAAGACTGACAAATTCCTGGTAACTTGTAAACAATGTAGATTAATGTATAATTTAAATCAAAGAAAATCTTTATTAAAATTTTAAAAGATGGATCACGCCTCGTAAAATCTGGAAAAATGTCAAAAGGAGTATAAATACACTTTTTTTTTTTTTTTCCTGTGATCTTGTATCGTCTCCCTGGACGGATGTGTCGGTACGAGCTTCTTATGGCGCTTTTACACCAGAACCTACTCAGCCCGACTCCACTCGCCTCGCCCTCGTTTCTTTTTAGACGTATTTGATTGTGTCTAAACCAGGGGTCGGCAACCTGCGGCTCTTTAGCGCCGCCCTAGTGGCTCCTGGAGCTTTTTCAAAAATGTTTGACCTTTTTTTTCTTCCCTTTTTCTCTCCTTTTTTTCCCTTTTTTTCCCCTTTTTTTCTTCTGTTTTTCCTTTTTTCTTTCCTGTTTTTCTCTTTTTTTCCTTTGTTTCTTCTTTTTCCCTTTTTTTTCCTTTTTTCCTCTTTCTTCCTTTTTCCTTTCCTTTTTTCTTTAATCTCGACATTTCAACTTTTTTCTCAAAATTTTGACTTTTCTTGAAATTTCAACATTAATCTCGGCATTTCGACTTTTTTCTCGACATTTCAACTTTTTTTTCGAGATTGTACTTCAACATTAATCTCGGCATTTCGACTTTTTTTCTTGAAATTTGGACTTTTTCTCGACATTTCGACTTTTTTCTCGAAGTGCATAATGAAAAAAAATTAATCTTCCCCCAGTTCTAACTAATAATGAAAAATGCAACATGTGTTGCCTTCATTCTAAGGCTGATACAAGACTTAATGTTTTGCGGCTCCAGACATGTATGTTTTTTGTGTTTTTGATCCAATATGGCTCTTTCAACATTTTGGGTTGCCGACCCCTGATCTAAAGGAAGAAGACAACAACACTAAAGATGTAGAACCTGGAGGAGATGATAGATGTGCTGCTGGGTCTGTGGCTTGTGTTCGATACCAAGTTAAAAAGTGAGAGAGAGAGAAGCTTCAAGCGCTTTTTAATCTTTTTTAGTTTGTCTCGGCGCTGCTGAAAAGTCAGCTGGAGCCGTGAGCAGCTATGAAGTGACAGAGCTCCTGGTAGATCTGGTCGTTCCTTATCTCCCGTCTAGATCCCTTTTTAATTCTCTCCTCAGCACCAGGTTTATGAACATCTGCACCTCAGAGTTGGATCACCAAACAGACTTCTGCTGCCGTTGCTGCTGGAATAAAATGAACAAGAATCTCTTTCTCTGATGTCACATCCTGACTCAGACGTCTGACTCCAACCCCTGGGTTTTTTTTACGGACTTCCTCAATGAGTCGCTCCTCGACTTGGTCCATGTTGATAATGAGTGCGTTTACATGGGAAGTTTAATTCAGAATTAAAATTAAATCCCATTTAAAATGAGTAAAAATTACCATGTAAACACCTAATTCTGAATGAAAATGGCCATTCTGAGTTAAACTTAATTCCGAAGTAAGTGGCTGGTTTATTCCGATTTTAAATCCGAAAAGAATAATTCTGCCATCATATATCCACTCATTCCTCTTTAAAATAATTCCGGTCTTTCTTTCTGCTCGTTCTCTCGCCCGTCTGTCTCCATGATGCTTATATTCCGTGCTGGGCTGGTTTTTGAAACAAAGTTTCAAGATGCAGCAGCAGTAAACGCTGGTCAAGAGCAGAGACCATTTATTTTATAAATAGCTTGGAGGACCTGGAAATAATTAAAAGAACAGATGGCAGGAAACATAGAAATTGTGAGCTTTTCAAAGTTGTAGCAGCTAAGTTTGTTTTTCTTCCGGTAGTTTAACTTCCGGTCCCCCCCCTATCCAATCAGAACCTTCCCAACCCCCAGACCTTAAGGGGAATTGGATAAAGTCGATCAAACGTGTTTTCCATGTAAACCTCAATTCGGAATTACTATTTCCATGTAAACTCCAAGGAAAATAGTTCAATTCTGAATAATTACCGTATTGTCCCGATTATAAGACGACCCCCTCTTTTTCAAGACTCAAGTTTGAAGAAAGACTTTTTAAACACCAAATTCAATTTTTATACAGAAAATAATTACAGTACGTCTGAAACAAATGATTATAACAATATATTCGAGAGAAAAAGCATGTTATTTTGACTATTTGAAAACATTACCTTGAAGTTTGCATCATAACTTCTCCTCAGCTGCCGGTTTACCTGCCGAACTTCCACCCTCTTTTCTCCAGATTGTTGCTACGTTTCTCCACTTTCTGTTATCTCTTCTCTTATTTTCTTCTCTTTTCTTTCTTATACTATTTTTTATTTTTATTCTTCGTGACAGGAGTTCGCTTTGGCCTGGGGAATTAATTCAGCATTCGCTTTAAAGATATCTGGCGCCATCTAGCGGTGTGAATGGGTATAACGTCTAGACCCCGAATGTAAGACGACCCCCACTTTTTCAGTCTTATTTCAATGCAAAAAACACCGTCTTATATTCAGGCCAATACGGTAATTCCGAATTAAAAAACACTGTGTAACCGTGGCCAATGTTCTGTCCGTGTACAACAACAAGATGTTTAAAAATGGCGGGGATGGTGCAGTCTGGAACCGGAAATGCGTTGCTACCAAACAAACCAATCCCAGCACAAAACCGGGGAGAGTCAAGTCCAGTCGGGCTGAGTGGGTGCTCGTGTAACAGCCATTATGCAACCTGAGAATAACTTCACGGAGGTCCGAGCCCTCGTCCGAGCCTATCAGAGCGCTAAACTATCAGCGACGTTTCAATCACACTCCCACTCCAGAAACTTTCCAACGCAAACAGAAAAACGTTGCTCCACCTGGAAGTTGAGTAAATGTTCAGTCAACAACCAGCTAAAACAAACAGATAATAACGTCCAGGACTCTGAGTTTATGTAGTTTCTTGCCATTTGACTGCAGGATGTCACGCTTTTAATCCACTTTGTTATTCCTAATCAGAAATCAAACACCAGTCATGAATGTTCTGAATGATGCGTGTGATTTTATTTTCCTACCACGTTGGTTTACACTTGGGATGAGGTGATTACGCAACACTAAGGTTTAGCTGTTTTAATCAGTCAGAATATACCACATTCCTTTATTTTTTCTCTTCTTTTTCAAATTATAGCTTTTAATTTTGTGAAAAACTTTTCAGTTTGTTGTATCGGAACCTATTTTTTTGTTTTACCTCTGTTCAATTCACGGCCGGCAACATAGACTGAAATAAAATCTGGACAAACTCACCTTGACATCCGGCTGGGGTTCATGAAGTCTTTTGAGGAGTGTTTGGATGAAGAGAGATAGATAGATAGATAGATAGATAGATAGATAGATAGATAGACCTTTATTTAATGAATAAGAGGATCCAGTGGTGGTAAAAGCCGACTGGATGAAGGTACAGACCTTGTTCAAGGATGAATATCTTGTTTTCAGAAACACACTGATCAAAAGTGCTCAATCTAATGAAATAATGTGAAAAAAATCCATATTTTGTTTTGGTGTAGAGCAGGAGTCGGCAACCCGCGGATCTAGAGCCGCATGCGGCTCTTTAGCGCTGCCCTAGTGGCTCCTGGAGCTTTTTCAAAAATGTTTGACCTTTTTTTTATCCTTTTTTTTTCTCTTTTTCTTTTTTTTCTTCTTTTTTTTCTTTTTTTCTCTTTTTTTCTTCCTTTTTTTCTCTTTTTTTCTTCATTTTACCTTTCCTTTTTAATCTCGACATTTCGACTTTTTTCTCGAAATTTTGACTTTTCTCGACATTTCGGCTTTTTTCTCTCGACATTTCGAGTTTTTTCCTCTACATTTCGACTTTTTTCTCGAGATTGTACTTCAACATTAATCTCGACATTTCAACTTTTTTCTCAACATTTCGACTTTTTTCTTGACATTTCGACTTATTTTCTCAAAATTGTGACTATTTCCTCGACATTTCAATTTTTTTCTCAACATTTCGACTTTTTTCTCGACATTTCGACTTTTTTCTCGAAATTTTGACTGTTTTCTCGACATTTCGGCTTTTTTCTCAACATTTCGCCTTTTTCTCAACATTTCGACTTTTTTCTCGACATTTCGACTTTTCTCTCGACATTTCGACTTTTTTCTCGAGATTGTATTTCAACATTAATCTCGACATTTCAACTTTTTTCTCGACATTTCGACTTTTTTCTCGACATTTCGACTTTTTTCTCGACATTTCGACTTTTTTCTTGACATTTGCCTTCATTCTAAGTCTTATACAAGGCTTTTCATTTTTTGCGGCTCCAGACATATTTGTTTTTTGTGTTTTTGGTCCAATATGGCTCTTTCAACATTTTGAGTTGCCGACCCCTGGTGTAGAGTATTTAATGAGTTTGAGTAGAAGTAGCCAGAGATGTTTTGGAGTCTCTGACGCATCAACAATGGCGCTTTAAGGAATTTCTCCGCCGGCTTCTTGTCTGTTAACGGATGATTATGTCCATTTCTTTTGTTTTAATTTTTTTTACAATCTCTGTGGTGAAACTCTAATCTCATTGGAGCAGACGGCAACAGTACACACAAAAATGTCTGGGGGGAGGGTCTTTTTTTTTTAACAATTCAAAAGCAAGAAAAGTGAATTACTCTTGATCATTTCTGAATGTGTATTTAAGTCTGCGAGTGGACCTGCGTGTGTTTCCTGGAGCCTTATCAAATATCTGACCTAAAACAGCACTTGGACATGTATTTTGACTATTGTAAGAGATAATAAAACAGAGGCGGTAAGTCGCCATGCTAGCCAATTATTTAACAAATAAAATGTATTTTTCAACACTTTAACTTTTTGTCCCTGTCACTTTACTGCGTTGACTTTGATTAGAAATGATTCATGTGCCCAGATGTATAATTGTCAAGGACACTGAGACCGAGGCCACGAGTGTTTTGAAACTGATTATTTTATTTTTATGTCACTCGTATCTGCTTGTAGACAAATTTACAGGAAGTTCTTCCAAGGAAGTCGTGTAAACGTGAAATAAACGGGGTGCATGAAGAACAATAACACGATCACCTTAAAACTTGTGTACAAGTCACAGATATGTTCACAGTAGGTTCTTTTGAAACCTAAAATTTAAATATTGATAAAAATGTAGATTTAAAAAGTACAGTCTGAATAGGATTTAATTGATTGATTTTAGTGCTGGAGAAAACGTGATAATTTTTCTTCCCTGCATTTTACTTTACAGGTAATTTACAGGTAAGTGGGATTTCCAAGAAAGAACGAGGTTCCACACAAACAATACTCTGGATTACTGAATCACACAATTTAGTTTACTTATGGTTTTGATGTTTTAGTGACAGGATAAAAGTAGAAAAATAATATTTCCTCTCCTTGAGGTGAGTTGCATATTTTACTGATGAATGGGACCCTGCAGGTCATCTATACACTTTGTTTTTCTCCCATTTGATTTGAAGATTTGATTTCGAACATGCATGATTAAAAAAAAAAGAGTACAAAAAAGTAAAAAAAAAACAGAATACAAATATATATATATCTGATATCTTATATACATTCTTACATATAACAAGAGTTTCGATAAACTTACTTATAAAACACCCATACCTACTTCAATAACTGTTCTATACAGTGATATAATACTCAATTATATGTATATATAAATATAGTCAAAATCAACAAATTAAGGCAAACAAAAGAAAACAACACAAACGCTCAGCATTTAGTTGTGCTACTATGTCTGTATGTAATAATAGAAGTAATTATAATGCATAGTATTACATTATCATTACTTTACTATAATACTACAATATAATAGAGAACAATAGACAGCAATGATATAACAATATACTTGAATAACTATATAAGAGTAGATATGCTGTATATACTGGTTCATATATTTACCTCCAATTATAAAAAATTACTATAAATATATCGACATATCTACATATAACTATAAATCAGTATTAATAGAGATATAGATACACAAATACTGTACTTATAATATAACTCAATATATCTCCAATCCAATCCACTTTATTTATATAGCACATTTTAAAATCAACAAGGTTACCAAAGTGCTGCACAATGAGTAAAGCAAGACATAATAAAATAGTAAAAACTAAAAACAGAGTAAAATAGATAAGAGCACATAAAAGCACGAAATAAAAACACACCAGACAGACAACAACCAGTGATTCATAAACATAAAAGACAAGACAGAGACCACACAACTCTCATGCTGGATTAAAAGCCAAAGAATAAAAATAAGTTTTAAAACGAGAAGATCCATATACATACCTACATATGACATATCTATATCCATAATATAAGTCTATATATCTACATATATTAAATGTACATATATACATGTTTATATTTATATACATGTTTATTTTATTTTGTTTATTCTGTATTTTGAATAGAATGTTTCTTTGTATCTTTTTCTAAATGGTGATATGTTTTGACTTTGTTTTAGCTCCAAGTTCAGGCTGTTCCAGTTTCCTCCGCAGGTCGAACATACAGAAACTCTTCAGTGTTTGTGCGTCTGTTGAGAAGTTTAAAATTAAACTGACCACTGAGGTTGTAGCTCCCTCTCTTTCAGAAAATACCCCCTGTATTTGTCCCGGTAATGAATTATTCTTTGCTTTGAACATTGCATTTGCTGTGTTCCATTTAGATGATTGATGACTTTAGTCCTCAATTACCACATCTAAGTGGACCTTACAGCTATTAAATTAGCCAGTTTGTTTGCTTTATGATTATTATTATTTTAATCTAAAGGTATATATTTATGAGGGGGGTCGTGGTTGAGGTTGTTGGGAGTGGCAGCAGCTCAATGTGTCGCCTTTTTTTTGTTCCAGTGTAGCACAACTGCTGTGTAAAATGAGACTAAAATCCTGAACACATCATCTTCTAATACATGAAAAAACTCTGGCACCCCCTTTGAGTTGGGGCTCACGTCATTTGAGAAACATAACTGAGAACACCACACTTCTACACACCACAGTCATTAAATAAGTGAATAAACCAACCTCTAACAATCAGGTGTTTCCTGTAATACAATGATATAAAGGGTCATTTATTTTTACAAGCCTTACATAATGACTCTAGGCAATGAGTTGGCTATTTACTCTCTTTATTGATATCTATTTATGACTTATACTGCAACAACAACTTTATCCTTTGGGATTCATAAAGTGTTGTTTAAACTGAGTAAGATGTTGATTTTTGTTCATGTTCATATAACTATTCCCCTCAACCTCTTCTGGGGAGGATGATATACACTATACAGTATATGTATATATATATTTTCTTTTGTCTTAAACCCTCACACGCTCATTTTATTTTAGGATTGAGAGCAAGTTTTTGTCTTCTTTTTAGTCCTTATAAGCAATAAAGTTTTTCTCCCACTAGGAGAGTTTTTACCTGCCACTGTTTATGTTAATGTATGTATGTATGTGTCATGTTCTGAGTCTCTGGAAAGATCCTAGAGACAACTTCTGTTATAATAGATGCTATATAAATATACAAGACTGTCTCAGATAATTAGAATATTGTGATAAAGTTCTTTATTTTCTGTAATGCAATTTAAAAAAACAAAAATGTCATACATTCTGGATTCATTACAAATCAACTGAAATATTGCAAGCCTTTTATTATTTTAATATTGCTGATTATGGCTTACAGTTTAAGATTAAGATTCCCAGAATATTCTAATTTTTTAAAATAGGATATTTGAGTTTTCTTAATCTGTAAGCTATGATCAGCAATATTAAAATAATAAAAGGCTTGCAATATTTCAGTTGATTTGTAATGAATCCAGAATGTATGACATTTTTGCATTACAGAAAATAAAGGACTTTATCACAATATTCTAATTTTCTGAGACAGTCCTGTATATATTTTTTTGTATATTTATATATTTTTGTCTTAAACCCTCACACTTTTATTTTAGGATTGAGAGCAAGTCGCTGTCTTCTTTTTAGTCCAGATAAGCAATAACAATGACTGTGACCATAAAATGACGTTTTTTAGTGAAATATGTCACAATGATGTAACCACAATAAGGAGCGTCAGTATTTACACGTGAATAAACATTGGTTTATGCTGCCTTTAGGTCCAGTAGGAAATCGTAAAGTCGGGTTTTCCTCTAATGAAAATGCAAAACATTAAGAAAACGTGAAACCTATTTCTGATTTTATATTTTCTGCATTTTTTTAATATAGCTATATAACACATATATGTGTTTTAATTTTAACTTTTGAATGATAAACTCCATATTTTGGTCAACTTTTAAACGGGTCTTATTTTTTTTATTTTTTTTACGCGTCCTGAACGCGCTGAAGGAGGAGATGACGTCACAGTGACTTCCTTATTTCCGGGTTACGAGACGGTTGAGCTTTTATCGCCACGGAGCACAAAAACACCACGGATAAAACTACGGTTTAAGGCTCAGCGCGTACCCATGGGGGGTAAAAACAAACAGAGGACGAAAGGAAATGTTCGGGTGAGTTGGGCAGCGATGAAAACAGACAAACAGACACACACAAGCTGGTAAACTTCACACTTTAGATGTCACGTGGTTTGATCCGTCACAAAAACACGGTTTGATAACCAGAACACATGTCCTGATAAAACATGCTACCTAATGGTTTTATACCTTTGTAGAGCTACAATTTTACTGTGTTTTACTCCCTAGTAGAGCTGGGTAGAGTAGCCAAAAATTGTACTCAAGTAAAAGTACTGTTACTTCAGAATAATGTGACTCAAGTAGAAGTAAAAATTAGTCATCCAAATAATTACTTGAGTAAAAGTAAAAAAGTACTTGGTGAAAAAACTACTCAAGTACTGAGTAACTGTTGAGTAACGTCTGATTTATTTTATTAACACAACCATTCAAACAGACAAAAGTACAAAATAATCATCTTCAGGCAAATTAAATCGATAAAATTAATTAAAATTAATAAAAAATAGCTTAAATTAAAATAATCTTAAAGTAAATTCAAGTACTTTAATACATAATAAAATGAATAAAATAATAACAGTTGTGTTGACTGGACTATTGCACCTTTTCCACCAACAGAGGTGTCTTCAGTATTCACATTCATTACTCAGGTAGAAGTATAGATACTAGAGTTTAAAAATACTCCTGTAGAAGTTTAAGTATCAACTGAAGTTTTTTACTCAAGTAAAAGTATAAAAGTACTGGTTTCAAAACTACTTAAAGTATGAAAGTAAAAGTAATGTAAGGGGGAAAAAAGCCATTAAGCAATAATATGTTTAAATGTATGTGTCGACTCCATGAATGGGAAAATTGTCTAATAACTGCACTCACTAACATCAAACGGAGTGATACAAGGTGGAAACATTGGAACAGATGTTTGCATGTATTTCAATGTGTGACCTGTAATTTTTATGTATTTTATATGGAACCTTTTGAGTCTGTAATAAAGTATTCATTCATTCTCCCCACCGTACAGCCGTCCAGCAGCGGGCGGGCCGCCGAGGTCCTGGCCCGGGAGGGAGGCTCCATCCCGGGCTTCGTGGGGTTCGGCTCCGCGGCCGTGGAGCTCAGCTACGTCCCCGCGGTCCACGGAGCCGAGGACATCGACCACCTGGTGGACGCCGACTTCAGACTGGTGCTGAGGAAGCTGTCCAAGAGGGACGGGGTCACCAGACTCAAGGTGAGTTTTAGATCCACATCTGTCCTTTCTTTAAAGATACCAGCTGTCAGAACGAAGTGTTTCTGCTCCACAATCCAAACGCAGTATCTTCAAGAAGATTTGTTTATTGGATGGATGCCCATTAGCTGCCGCCTTGGCGACCACTAATCTTCCTGGGGTCCATAAAGTACGTAAAATATTACAGAAAAGATAACATCTAAGACATAAATACATACAGTCATACATTCCTAGCATAACTACATTTATAATAACAACAACAACAATAACACACACACATCAGTTATATATGCATTAAATCATAATATATTAATAACACTATAATTATACTAATACACTATAATAGCACTAATAATACCATACATTAGTAATATATTTTCAGTCACTGCTATCATTATAATAATTCTACTAATTTCAATATCAATAATAAATTCCCAGTCATATGGTCTGCAGCATTAGGTGAGCCTTAAGTCGTTTTTTAAAAGTTAATTTGTCTTGTGAGCCAGATATGTGAGGAGGTAAAGAGTTCCAGGACATTATTGAACGATAAATAACTGAGTGTTTGAGTAGATTAGTTCTCGGAGTTGGAGGTATCAGGCATTTCTGGTGTCATGGTTACGTCTGTCTGTAGTATTTCGTAATTGGTTGAAAAAATATTCAGGTGTCTGATTGAATATGATGTTTCTGAAAAACATCAGGATGTTGGAGTGAGTTTTCAGAGCCCAGTCGATAGTAAATCACCTGGGAACTCCTTGAAGTTGGCTGCAATGAAAATAATTTGAGATACTGGTTGGACTGCTGTTATTGGCAGTGACCAAAAAAAATAAGTCATCCAATGAAAAGATTTTTGCCTAGCTATTGCAGTCACAGGGCAGATAAACAGTGTTAACAATATTATCACTGACAGGCATAGGTGTCTTAAAGGTATTGTGACATGAAAAACACATTTTTCTTGATTTTTTGTGTTTTGTTGGGTGTCTTGACATCAATTACACCCAAAAAACAACGAACTTTTAACATTCAGTGTATTGTGTGCTTTCTGGGATTTTCCGCATAACTGTGCAAAAACGGCGCACCTGGTTTGGTGGCGGGCCGTTACGTAACGACCCGCTAAATCACCGCCCCCTCCACCCAGCTCCCTGCCTCCTCTCCTCTCCAGCGCACCATAAAGGCTGATTTATGGTTCCGCGTTACACCGACGCAGAGCCTATGGCGTAGGGTTACGCGGCGACGCGCACCGTACGCTGAACCCTACGGCGTAAGCTCTGCGTCGATTTAACGCGGAACCATAAATCAGGCTTAACACGGAGCTGTTTAGAGCCTCTTCTGTTCTAATCACCGGAGGAGAACTGCTAAGAAGACCCGCGGCCACTGACTGGACTTAAGATAAGGAGACACTGCTGCTTGCATGCCTTTTATTTTTATGATTGTTTGCTGTGGACTGTCTGCTTCGCCGTGCTGCTTTTCCGTGCATGCTTCGCCTGTCGCTCCCCCGACGCCGCTGTGAGCGTATTGCTGGCGGGGAGCTGCGGTCCCGGTCCTCTGGTCCCGGTTGGACTTCATCCTCGGGCTGTAGTCGCGCTGTCTGGGCTGTGTGTCGGTGTTTGTGATTCGGTGTGCGCGCGTGTGTGTGGAGACGCCGGCAGAAGTGTGTAGCGGTTGGTTGGAGGAGGTTTGGAGGAGGAGCGGAGCAATGATTGACAGGAAAGGGGGAAAAGGAAGCGTTTTTCACGGGGCAAAAAAACACTGTAATAAAAAGCCAGGAAAAGAGTACTAGAGTGAAGTTTTTCTTGTTACACTCTTTTAGACACATTTGAGGGATGTTGGCCAAGACTTTTAATAGTGTTAAAAGCATGTTAAAAATGATGTCACAATACCTTTAAGGGTGAAAGTGTTAATGTTGGTCTTTTTTACAGACGCTTTTTTTCTTGCTCTCGATGTTTTGTCTTTGTGTCTGTGAAGTGTCTTTAATATATTTTAAAAGGGCTGTATAAATTAAATGTATTATTATTATTATTATTATTATTATCATTATTATTATTATTATCTCCTCAGGCTGTGCAGGACTTTGGCTCCATGTGTCAGGAAAGAGATGCTGAGGAGGTGAAAGGAGTCCTGCCCTACTGGCCCCGGATTTACTGCAAGATATCAGTGGTGAGCAGGTTATTACCATATTTTCTGGACTATAAGCCGCACCTGCATACCGCATCCGCTCTATTTAAAAAAAAAAAAAAAAAAGATATGCAAGCCGCAGATATTTATGTTGTTAGATTAAATATTTACTACATGTACAGAATGATTTTAAACTGTAAATGATGTACATGTTTGTACCTAAATAGATCCTTTCCTAACAGTGTCTTTTAACACGGCAGCAACTTTGCTGATTAAAACGGGACAGAACCAAGAGAAATAACCGGTATTTATTTATATATTTATCTGTTTGAAATCTGCTTCTACCTACTTCTATCTGCTAAAGAAGAAGTAGCGTATTCTTCTTTACATTTATTTTGTCTTAGTTTTAATTCCAATTCCAGTTAGAGCAACCCGAGCGGTGGAAGAAAAATCCACAGAATAGTCGCACCTTTGTATAAGCTGCACGGTTCAAAACCTATGAAAAAAGTAGCTGCTTGTAGTCCAGAAAATACGGTACTGTCATTATTCTGTGGCTCTGAAGGCCGTACGTGTTCTCAAGCTTCATCGTTGTCTGTTAGGACCACGACCGGCGCATCAGGGAGGCCACGCAGCAGGCCTTCGAGCAGCTGGTGCTGAAGGTGCGGCGCAGCCTGGCGCCTCACCTGAAGAGTCTGATGGGCCACTGGATCCTGTCCCAGTGCGACACGTACACGCCTGCCGCCTCGGCCGCCTGCCAGGCCTTTCAGGCCGCCTTCTCTCCCCCCAAGCAGCCCGAGGCTCTCGGCTTCTGCAAGGATGAAATCCTCATGGTAGGTTGTAACGGGGGACTTTAAGTCCCAGTCCCAATCCCCCCCTACCCTTACTTTTCCTACCTAGGGGTAGTGCACATATCGAGGGGTATTGTGTATGAAACTAGCCCTATAGAGCGAGGGTTTTCAGATGCACACTAGATGACCGAGGGTTAGAGAAAATTTCCCAGAATGCTTTTCGTGGTCATTTGCAGACTGAATCAAACGAAAAAACATGGCGGACATTTTTCTTATTTTTTAGTGAATAAAATCAATATTTTGAGTTAGTTTCTGCATAAAAATGCGTTTGGATTACATTTCTAGCGAGAAATATATATTTGACTTTCATAATATTCACTCAGTGAATGTACATAATCACTCGCTACCTCGTTTTTTTTCAGATCTCGCCAGAATAAAGGCTGATTTATGGTTCCGCGTTACACCAACGCAGAGCCTACGGCGTAGGTTACGCAGCGACGCGTATCCTACACCGTAGGATCTACGACGATTTAATGCGGAACTAGGGCTGGGCGATTTTGGACAAAAATAAAATCCAGATTTTTTTTTTTTTTTTTTTTTTTTTTTTCTCTGAAAACCCGATTTTCAATTTCAATTTTTTTGGTAAAACTACGAAAGACAATGGAATGAATTGTTTCAAATATTTTATCTTTATTTTTAAAGAAAAATAGCAAACAAATTTCCCTATTGGGAATGAAGTGCAATTGAAAGATACTGTAAATCCTCCTTGAGTTTAGTAAAGTGGCAACATTTACAATTTTCTTGACCAAACAAAGATGACTAGACGAGCTCTGTCTGTAATGCAGTCAGCTGCAAAAAAGGAAAACCGATTTTTCTTTTTTTAACATCGATTGTGATTAGTAAATCCGATTTAAAATCGATTAATCGCACAGCCCTATGCGGAACCATAAATCAGCTCTCGAGCCGGCGGCTCTAGATATTCCCCGAAAACATCGGATCAAATTTCTTAACAGGTTATTTGGATAAACTGAGCCCAGGTTGGGGATCTTAACAGTTACTTTTACGCCTGGAAAAAATATTAAAACGTAATAAAGTGGCATATTAACAGCGCTACAGCTGAAATTAAAACAGCTTTTATCTCTCAGCTTCCTGATATGGTGACGTATGTGCAAACGTAACTACGCAGTCGCTTACGTACCTGAACGTAAACCACGCAGTGACGTAGCAAGCAAAATTTAGGGTTAGTGCTAAAAAGTAGGGGTAGTGGGAGTATTGGGACAGGGCCCTGGGAAGATTACAAGGGCCCTAAAATTTGTGGCTTCATTTTTAGGGCTAGTGGTAGAAAGTAGGGGGTGTATTGGGATTGGCCCTAACGCTGACGTGTGGAGTTATGCTCCATAGTACTGAGCTGCACTTAAATGATCGTGTTTCTCATGCAGGTACTTCAAGATATTCTGTTAAAGGAGACGGCAGACACGCTGAGTGACCCACAGTAGGTTTAGACGGAGCTTCTTTTAGCTTTTTTGTGCCTACACCTCTTCACAATTATTACATGTTCCACGTGAGACGTACCTGAGAGACCTGTCTTCTAGAAACGTGACGGAGGAGGAGAGGGAGGCCAAGTACGTCCGCATGTTGACCAGTTCCCTGTTGGGGGTGAAGAGGCTGCTCTCCCTGCTGCTCCAGAGCGACAGAGCCGCGCTGGAGGAACGATTAGCAGATCTAGTCGGTGCAGCAAAGTTCTGGAAGTTCAGCAAACACAAGACGCCACAGGTACGTAGTAATGCAACAACACAGGGACTCAAAGTGCTTTACAGAGACATTGAAACATAAATAAAGAGCACGATTTAAAATTTTAAGAAGAGAAGTCAACATATGATCAAGTTTTTGAAAAGTACCAGTGTATGTATGTGTCTGTGTGTGTGTGTGTGTGTATATATATATATATATATATATATATATATATATATATATATATATATACATACATACACATTGCGGATATCTACAACTGCATTCTGACTAGTCGTAATTACATTGTGACTAGTCAGAATTGTCATTCAAGATATCTATAAATTCATTTTGACTAGTCAGAATGGAAGTTAAAGATATCTCCAATTTGAGATATATCTAATTAAAATTCATTTCAAGATATCTATAACTTGATTACAGATATCTAGTGTTAAATTATGACTATCCGTAATTCCAGTTTGAGATCTCTACAACTTCGTTCTGACTAGTAAAAACTTAATTTAAGATATCTAAAAGGGACGATGTAGATATCTTGAATTGAGGGGAATTAAAGATATCTTGAACTGGAATTAGGACTAGTCAGAATTAAATCGCAGATATCTGAAACTGGAATTACAGCTAGTCGTAATTCAGTGGCAGATATCCGTAATTGACATTGCAGATATCTGCAACTGAATTGTAGATATCTGTTATTAGAGACCCCACACACATGACTGCGAAAGTGAGGTCATTTGTCCCAGGCAGAATGACAATTGTGGATAGGAAGAATGTAATTGTAGATATCTGAAATGCTCTCTGAATAGGAAGAGTATTAGGGCCAAACTAAGATAAAAAAGAAATTGGAAATTACGAGAATAAAGTCATAATAATATGAGAATAAAGTCATAATGTTGCGACAATAAAGCCGTAATATTACGAGAATAACGTGGTCATTTATGAGAATAAAGTTGTAATTTATGAGAACTCAGGAACATACGTCTTTTGTGGAAGCGGAGCTGTCTGGTATAGTATAGTATAGTAGTGGTGACTGCAAGTATCGGTGGTTCCATCCGCTTCATTCAAAGAGATTTTGTTGTTTCTCAGGAAACAATGAGGATGATTATAAAGATTTTCCTCTTCCACAAAAGACGCAATTTCCTCCAAGTCTGTGTGGTTCCTTCTTGGAAATAGATGCAGTCGTTTGCACAATAGTTTTAAAATCCTTACACTGATAATAATTTGATGCTGATGTTCCAAAAGATTAAGTATTTTCTTGTTTGTGAAACCGATTCTTTCTGTATTCTGGTAATTTCAAATTTGTCTTTTGTCATAGTTTGTCACTAATACTCTGTCGTAAATTGCGGATATCTGTAACACATATCCAGTCTAGCTGTTAAATATTAAACGGCTTGCCATAGGTATCAGCAGGGATTAGCAGTGTTTTCCACTGTGCAAACTAAAAAAGAAATTAGATAAAAGGATAAAAGGATAAAAATCTCTTTTTTTTGGTTTATCACAATTTGCTCAGGCATGTGAACATTCACAATTTTTCTGACACTGGAAATGTATGCTGGGAGGTCTTAGCTATCCATTGAGAACAAAGATTATACATATTGTATAATATAATACATTATTATTGTGGAGATATTGTTGATTTAATTTGGATAGGCCTGTTCAGGCGAAATTCACATCCAAAATCCCTAGGAGTGAACAGGTTAAGTTGGGAGTTAATTTACTCAGGAGAATGCTTTATCAATTTTAGCACCGCTGATATATGTTATGTTTACCGTAATACACTAAATTACATGTCGTGATATCGATAAGAGTATAGATAAATATTGATACCGATAAGGAGTACACTCGGAGAAATCGGAAATCTGAAATGGCTGTGAAAATATCAATCGGTGCATCTGAAGGAATGTCAATGAAATGCCATGTAATCCACCTGCAGTAATCTTAGTATAATATGTGGTTAATGCCTGCGTGCTGCTCGGCAGGTGAGAGGAGCGTTCTTCGAGATGATCTGCTCCCTGTGTGAGTTCACCCCCGGCCTGGTCCAGACTGAAGCAGCTCGGCTCTGCCCCGCCGTCCTGCTCAGCATCGACGACGCCGACCCCTTCGTGCTGCCGCCCGTCTGGGAGGCCGTTCTGCACGTCGCCTCCACAATCCCCGTAAGTTCGCCTTTTAAAATGAAACATTTGATTTTAGATTTGATTTGAAGATTTGATTTCGAACATGCATGATAAAAAAAAAAAAAAGTACAAAAAGTAAAAGAAACAGAATGCACACTGACATACAATTTAGTTAATTAAAATGAAATAATGATAAAAGTTCAAAGGATTTAGGATAAAAAAATAATCAGTCCACAACAATAAAATATAATAATAAAAACATTACAAGAAATAGATGAATAAATAAAACAAATACCTCTAAAAAATGTTAAACAGAATAAAACTATAAAATTTGATGCTACATAAAAGCCTGACCTAAGAGATGAGTTTTTAGTCTGCATTTAAAAATGTCTACATTTCCAGCTCCTCTCCGATCCTCCGGCTGTTCCACAGTTTTGGAGCATATTAGTAGCTAAAAGCAGCAAATGTTTTAGTTCTACTCTGTGGAAACAGCTAAAAAGGAAGAGCCAGAGGATCTGAGGATCTTCCTGGTTCATAGAATAAAAACATCTCTGAAATATACTCTGGTGCAAACCCATGTAGCGCTTTATAAACTAATAAAAAAACTTTAAAATCAACAGGAAAACTAACAGGTAGCCAGTGTAAGGATTTTAAAATGGGCCTAATGTGTTTTCTCCTTCTGGTCTGAGTCAGAACTCGCGTGTTCTAACATGTTCCAAACGGAGTAGGATTGAAGTAAACACTTAGCTTACTTATAAAACACACATACCTACTTTAATAACTGTTCAATATAGTGATATAATACTCAATTATATGTATATATAAATATAGTCAAAATCAAACAAATCAAGGCAAACAAAAGAAAACAAAACAAATGCCCTTCATTTAGTTGTGCTACTATGTCTGTATGTACTAATAGAAGTAAATATAATGCATAGTATTACATTATCATTACTTTACTATAATACTACACAATAGACAGCAATGATATAACAATATACTTGATTAACTATATAAGAGTAGATATGTTATATATACATTGGTTCATATATTTAGCTCCAATTATATCCATAAAAATGACTATAAATCTATAAACTATAAAACATAAATCAATATATATTAAGAGATATAGATATATAAATACTGTACGTACAATATAACTCAATATATCTCTATACATACCTACATATAACATATCTATATCCATTATATACATCTATATGTCTACATATATTAATAAATGTTCATATCTACATGTTTATTCGATCTATGTTTTGAATAGAATGTTTTTTTTGTATCTTATTTTAAATGGTGATATGTTTTGACTTTGTTTTAGCTCCGTGTTCAGGTCAAACTTACAGAAACTCTTCAGTGTTGTGTTATTCACCAGGCAGAGCACAGGAGTTAAATCAAGAGCTGTTCTCAGACATCTCTCACTTGTGATAATTAAACATCGTGTTAAAGTGTAGGGATTCTGTTCCAGGACTGCTGGACGCATGTTAACGCCAGGAAGGGCTTCCTGCCTAAACTCTGGTCCCTGCTGAGAGACGGCGGTAAAGGCCTGGCCAAAGCTCTGCACCCTAATCTGATGCCGCTTCTCAGCAAACTGCCCCCTCAAGTTACTGATCCGGACCTGGACTTCTACACCGACTTCTTCACCGCATTCGTGCTCGGGTAAGTCGTGTGTGTTTGTGTGCATCGGTGCTGGTGTCGGGTGGGAGCAGGGGGGCCGCGGGTCCTTAAAGTCTAAAATTAAATTTTTCACTAAAATAAGGCCTTTTTAAATGTCTTAATTTGTCTTAAATCTCAATCCAAGGGTCTTAATTTTAGAGGGAGAATGTATTGTATCCACTCATCATTCATCGTTTTGAGGAGAATCTCCTGCGGAGGTTATAAATCTGTGTTGCCAGGTTGGGCAAGTTTCAGCCCATTTGGGCGGAAAAATATATATTTGGGCTGCTTTTCCTGGTTTTTACTAAATGTTTAGGAGAAATTATCAACAAAAAAGTTTCTATTATGGCAGAGAAAAGTAGAAACTTACACAGTAAAGTCACTGATATTATATTTGCTTTAGTCTACTCAATTTAATTGTAGTCTTTGTTTGGAGCCTTAACTTTTTTTGGGTTATTTAGTGGTGTTTTAACATGGAGAATGTTTGATTTGGGCTGGTTTTTCATTATTTCGGTGGGTTTTACATCACGTTTGGGCTGGAACCTGTCAGCCAGTTCTGGCAACCTCGCTGGATTTATTAATGACTCGTCTTTTTGATCTTAAATTTAGTTTGAAAATGGTATTAAAAAGTCTTAAATCTAAATCCAAGGGTCTTGATTTTAGAGTAAATGTATCCAGTCATGATTAAAAAGTTTATTTCACCGTTTTGAGGAGAATCTCTGCGGAGGTTCTGAATCTGTGTTGCCAGGTCGGGCAAGTTTCAGCCCAATTGGGCTGAAAAAATATATATTTGGGCTGCTTTTCCTGGTTTTTACTAAATATTTAGGATAAATTATTAACAAAAAAGTTGCCAATATGGCATCATCATTAAAAATGTTCTTACATTTTAAAAAGGGAAAAGTTTATTAAATCATTTTGAGGAGAAATACATTTGTGTACCAGTATTTAGACACACGCTTGACAACGCCTCAGTCAATGTTGCCAGTTTGGACGGGTTTCCACCCAATTGGGCTGAAAAATACAGGACTGGGCGGATTGATAAAATCTGGGCTGCTTTTCCTGGTTTTTACTAAATATTTAGGAGAAATAATTAACAAAAAAGTTTCCATTACGGCAGAGAAAAGTATAAACTTACACAATAAACTCACTGATATTGGATTTGCTTGAATCTACTCAAGTTAATTGTAATCTTTGTTTGGAGCCTGAACTTTTTTGGGCTATTTAGTGGTGTGTTTGAAGCTTGAAATGTATTATGCATTCAATAATTTACGTTTTTAATATGGAGAATGTTTGATTTGGGCTGGTTTTTCATCATTTTGGCGGGTTTTACATCACGTTTGGGCTGGAACCTGTCAGATCTGGCAACCACGACCTCAGCGCTGGATTTCTTAGTGACTTTTTGGTCTTAAATTTTGTGTGAAAATGGTGTTAAAAAGTCTTAAATTTACCTCGGTCAAACCTGTAGACGCCCTGGTAAGTTATGTTGGGGTTTTAGTGAGACAAGTGACAAGAGATTCTATTTGACGCTTCATAAGAGTTGAATTTCTTTTCTGATATATATTCAAAAACGTGTGTATTGAGTAAAACATCAGCTTCTCTTTGCTCTGATTGTGTCAGTCTCTCTAGCGAGCGCGCCGCGTCAAGCCCGTCAGAAAGTGCAGCTATCGTCACATCTTTGGTTGAATGTCTGAGATTCTGTCTGCTGCAAAACACTGGAGAGGAGCATCATGGGAAACTCAGGACTATGCTCATCTCTCAGCAGGTGGGATCGCACACACCTCCCTTTCTTCTCATATCAAATATTCCTTCATCCAAAGG